>NC_134373.1:22779000-22931000 GCF_035582795.1 Mycteria americana
TATAAAAATTACAGTAGGTCTGAGTCTTCATTTCACTGACAGCTGTACAAAGTGCATAGGACTTGCTCAGATGTAATTGACCTGCTTGCTCATGTCAGAAGTCTCACCACCAGGCAATCACCTCAAACAAGTGATAACAAATAGTGAAATGAAAACATGCAGTAACTTGGCTGAGTGACCACACAGAAAATAAGGACATACTTTACGAAAGACAAGTTCCATTAGCACTTGTATGTTGCTTACTTTTACTGAGATATAAAGAAATTTTCCTTTCTCAGAGTTTTCAAATTATGAAGGAGATGATTTCCAGGTGACCTCAGCTGTGACACATTAACCAATACACAGCTTCCCCAGACTTTGTGGTTATTATAGTAATATATAGTTTAAAAAAATATAAAATGGGTATGGTTTGGCCCAGGCTCAAATTCCTATGCCTTGGTGCCTACCTGTAGGTGGACCTGTGATCCCATGACAGCCAGCCAGCCAGAATGATCTACAATAACCTAGCCAGCAACAGTCAGGTGCCTCCTTCAAAAGCCAGTGATGAAATGCAGCAATAGGGAGAGGCTCAAGGAAGTTTTCTACCTCCAGGTGGGGTGTCTTTGTTCCAAGAAGTCCTTGCAGGGCAAACAAAACCTAGCAGAAGCCTACCGTGATGGCCTCCCTGTTATATGATCCACCACTTCTGCTGCATCATCCACATTCATTCACACATTTTACTATGACTTGAGGCATAGTCTGATACCTAGTACAAGTATAACATCTTCAGAGGAAAACCTATCACTTGAGTCAGTTATTTTCTGTGCAATTTTTACTGAGCCATTTTGCAGTGTGTCATTTTATGTTTTAATTTCTAGAAAGAATTAATGAATTTTGTTTCAGGAAACTGAAATGACAAAATGTCTGAAAGTGGATGGCTGATGCTATGGCATTACTTTCCTCTCCAAAAACCTGCAGGTGACCTTTTTGCTTTTACTAGCAAATTCTCTTGCCACCTACTTTTGTCATGACCATTCCTGAGATTACAGCAGTCTAATTGAGGTGCAGTACCGAACTCACTCTGCAGACGACTTCAGGTGATACCAATACCAAATCTTAAAGAGGAAGAATTACTGTCTCTTCTCTACAAATGAAAAACAATTCACAGCAAACATCTTCGTTTGGAACTTTTCAACAGAGTTGTCTGTTTACATTTAGAATTTGTGCCAGTAACAAACAATAGTATTTCATTTCCCTTTTAAACAAGGATATTACTGAATAAACTGTATAGAACTTCTAGAGGTTAGTTCTTAGTTTAACTAGCTTTTTGTTTGATGCCTCTATGCACACCTCTTTTGTTCATACCCACACCTATCAAGATTTTGTATTTTCACCAGAGAAATATTCAGAGTAAGATACCCATAATATGGTACTTTAGTATCTCCTCCTCGCCTGTAACTAGGACATAATGTGTTGAATTCTACTCCCATTGAGTTCTAATTTAATAAACTAGACAGAATATATGGATAAAACAATTTTATCCCAGTAGCAGTATATTTTCCATGTGAAATGTTTAATAAGATCCAACTTGCAACATCAGCAGCAGACCGGATGCTCAAATTCTATTCCAGACTTTTATAGTCTGTTTCAACCCCTGATTTATCAATGGGAACATCTGACTTTGTACAGTAATCTGAAATCTGCACATGAAAATTTCCAGCAAGTAGGCCAGTCTCTTCAGAGTTTGCAGAACATTTTTTCACCTGAGCTGCAACATAAAAATTTGTGTAATAGGTATTACAGAGCAGAAGTACTAATGTGCTCTTTAACAAACTGATAGGATAGAGATGAATGCCAAGCAAGTATATGCAGACTTGAGACATCAGACTCAACCTGACCTAGTTGCCACTAACTTGGTGAGAGACTTTCATTTGAAGATGAATTCAATATTATGAAAACCTGTAGTATGCTCATACATTTGAATCTGTCAGCCAACTTTTAGCAGTGCTATGTTACCTCCTAGTTTATTTTAAGCAAATACAGTAGCGAACTACATATAGCAGAATTCATTTTATGATTACGTTTGAGGTAAGATGCATTTTCTGAGGCCTTTCAGCAAACACCTAGCATACTCAAAAGCTTGGCAAAAAGAAAAACTAGTGGGTTTATTACAAAGTCTGAAATCCAAGCAAAATGTATTATTTTTCTACATGGAAAAATCTTGCAAATTCTGAAAGCTTTAAATAAACTTTTATAATTTTATACAGTACAATGCTATGAATGTACTAATGCCACTCTTACTAGCTACCTAACAGACCAAATGATTTCTTGAGATTTAAAGTGTCTTCTTCGAAAATGTACATAGAAGAAATTAACTGTTTTAGAATATTTTGTGGATGCCCACAGCAGTGTGGCTTCCTTTACATTTACTATCCTACCTACATGAAAGTATTTTTTCTAGGGAAGAACATATTAAAATTTGGCTGAAGATTCTGAAGATGTTAGATGAATTATTGCATACATCTTAACACAAGAAGATATTGTCATAATTAAACAATGGAAGACAAGTTCCACTTTTTATGATGATAGCCTGTTTAAGGCAGATAAGCAGTGTAAGTGGCACTGCTCTATCAGTATGCTGCTAAACGTATTCAGCACAGATTCATCAATTACCACTACCATGGCCTCTAAGTACTGGGGAAAAAAAAAAAAAAAAAAAAAGACTGTGCAGACTAGACACTAACAGTGTTCATGTCCATCCATGACATCCTTGCAGGCTATCATGAACTCACTATTCTACATTAAACTAATCTTGAGCTGCATCAGCCAACAGAAAGCTGACGATGACTTTGCAGCTACTGTACATAAAGACGTGTTTGTCATGAAGTAGCACTAGGTGAGTTTCAAGCACACCATGCAAAAGGGATACACCAAAACCTTTTCCTGTGGCAAATGCCTGCCTTGTCTTGGTTGCTACAGATTCTGGCAAACAGCACCCACTAAATAGATCAGGAAGCTGACTTTCAACCACCCATTACTAAATTCAAGTAGTAGAAATATTATATTTGTTACATACTTGAATACACACTAATTTGAAAAAGCTGTTTTGGCGAACTGTGTTATGGTGCAAAACAAAACGAAAGAAGAATCCTGCTGCAGCAAATAACTACAGTTGGTATCACAGTCTTTTAGAAAGCCAGATTTACATAGCAGATGACCTCATCAATGCATAGTAGAACAGCTGGGGCCTTCCTTCAAAGGATGTAAAATATAATTCTTTAAGGTAAATATTTAAATTAACCAAGCAATAGGTTGACTACTAAAATAGTCCTGTACTTCTGCCAAGTACTTTAACAACAATAAATCAAGAAACAGAACAGTGCTTCAGGTTGTGGTTTGACAAGCACATAAGGCAATTTAACTGCTGCCTGTTAACCATCTTGCTCTCCTCTTGCATTTACTTCATAGTTCTATGTCCTCCCTTGCATCAGCCTTCATCAGGTCCTCTCTGAAGCACATTCAAGCTGGCAGAAAGTGGTTTTGTTTTGTTTTGTTTTTTAAAACCAGTGGTGAGGAGCAGTCTTCTGCCAGACTAATGTGCTGAAGGGGTTCTGCAAAGGGTTAGGAAGGATGGAGTCATTGTGACTGGGAGAAGGGAAGACAGAATCATCACAGACAGCAGCTGGAGTCACTTATGCTGCTGTGAAACCACATTTATTACTAAGTAACATCAAGTAATAATGCAGCACACTAATAATACATTTCCAATGTTTCCTTAAACCTCACTCTCAATGCTGTTTGCAATGCAGCAGCTCTTCTAAGTGACATGCTCTGAATATCAAATGACAGCCTGTTTTTGAACAAGGAACATGAAGAGATCCTTTCTATATGGTGGGCTTCCAGCCTAACCTCCAATAAAACTGAGAGGGAGGAGGGGAAAAGCTTTGCTTATTATTTTCATGTTACTATGAAATGTAGTTCACAAATGGAAGGTGATTAATCAGATGGTATTGGAGTTAAGCGTGTTGTGTAGTGAATCCGTAGAGAGGCTAGGAAAGCATTAAAGTTATTTGAGTACACATCACTTTGCACTCCAGTATTTTTAAAAGCTTCTTTGGTTTTAATTAAGCATAATTTTAACAGCAACCAATATGGATCAAATACTATATACCACCATTCTCATTTCCCCATTCAGTGCAGTTGGATTAATTGCTATGAATGGCATCTTTCAGAGTTTTCTTTCTATCTGGTCTGGTTTCTGGACACAGCCTTAACCTGTTTTCTTCTGAGCTCATGTTTACTGGGGTTTAAAGGAAAAAAAAAACCCAAACAAAACAACAAAAAAGAAAAGCCTATGTTATGTACAAGCCATTTTTAAGATCTACAAACACCTTGACTGATTTGCTACAACACTTTTATCCCGATTCTCAGACATCAGACGTACACACGAAAAAACTCATAAGGAATGATATTATTGGCAAAATCAGGTTAAATACAAGAAGTTGCCTTCAAGCACAGAACTAATGCCATGCTGATGGTAAAGAACTCCAGAAGCACCTTGCAAAACTCAGAGTGGACAAAAAGATGACAAATGAGCTTCAGTGTAGATACATGTAAGTTAATACATCTAATGAAAAATAATCTAAATCGCGTCCACACCATGCTGACAAATGACTCGGAGAAGAAATTTAGGAGTCATCGTTGACAGATCCCTGGAATTACCAGTTTTATGTTCAACAGCAACCAAAAAACCTAGCAAAACATTGGGCATCATGAGGAAAGGCATTGAGAACAAGACAGAGCACATTTATACAACCTTGGTCCACCCACATCTCAATTAGTGTGTGAAGTTCTGGTCTCTGCATCTCAAGGACAGACTCTAGTCAGAGAAGGGCAAACGAAATATTAAAAGGATGGAGTACCTGCCTCAGAAAGAGTCTAAAGACGCTTTTCAGTTGGAGAGAAGGCTGAAGCAAGATATGATCAGTCAAACCATGAAGGTGGTAAATAAACTAATGTAAAACTTTTGCTTGCTAAATCCTTCAGTAATAGAACTAAGAGACATCTAATGAAGCTAGTAAGACATTAGTTTAGAAAAGATTAAAGTGCTTCTTTACAAAGCTAATAGTAAGCTTCTGGAACTTACCACCACAGGAGGCTGTGAAGGTAGTGAGCATCAGCAAGTTTGAAATAGCCAAGTTGTTGATTGGCAGGTCCACAAACAGGCTCTAAAAGCACTGAGCAGATATATACCTACCATCCCTAATATGAAAACTAACTACGCAGGGAGAGTACAAGGGAACACATACATAAAGTGGCTAGGTTTGTGTACAGCCCCTAAATAGCACCCCTTAACATCACTGTTGGAGACCAAACCCCGAGTATGAAGGCCCACTGGTCTGATGCAATAGAGCTTTTCTGATATTCTTAACTTCAATTTTCCCTAATATCTTCTGTTAAACTCTGAAAAAAAAAACCCACAAAAAATAATCCCTGCTTCTTATCCACTATGAAAGATACAGGTCATATTTGAGTAACAGCAGACCTTCAGTATAAATTCTAACATGCAATATCCTATGTTAAGCAATTAGTACTATATCTTTAAACAAAAATAAGGGTCAGACCCAGGAGGAAATAGTTGAATTACTCCAGCCAGTGTGACCCCCACAAAGCCACAGATGTTGTTCCACAGCAGGATAGGCTATTTCAGTGAAAATGTAGCCACCTGCTGAGGGACAAAAGAAACAAACATCAGTCCCTCAAACAGCAGAGCTGCAGAACAGCTCAAAGGGAGGCAAGGTTAAGCATGTAAGACATTCACATTTTTACTACAGCAAGTCTCAAAAGATAGTAAGAGTTAAAGCTTATTGGTACTCAGATGGCAGTCTTAAAAAACTGAGTGCAAAAGACAATATCTATAGGGTATTTTCTGCCCTCTTCTCTTCTACCGAAAGTATTTATATATGAAATAGGCATATTACAACTGAAATATTTTGAGGCTACTGATAATACAGAGCACCTTCTGCAAAGGGAGAAGGTATACTGGCAAGACTCCATAGAAATGAATAAATATAGCTCAACAGAATTCTCACATGGTTTCAGTTGTATAGCGTATTCTTCACTCACTTCACTCTTACCATTAGCTCCCTCTCCATTATTTGGTAACTTCTTGTTATTCAGGAGGAAAGAATGTATACTTATGTATTTCATAAATATATGTAGTGATACATTATGTTATACATTAATTTATACATTTAGATAGGCATTAAATTATACATTTTCATTCTTAAGGGAATAATAAAGTACAGTTTTGATGAGTAACTATTGCAGGTATTTAGATTACTCCCCAATAATTTGGGAGGTTAAATTGAGAGCTACAAAAATCAGAATGCAGGAGGGCTAAAAAAGTGTCCATCCCCCACTACACCTGCAATACACCTAGCACTTTTACATTTTAGGTAGTGATACAAGAAGAGGAGTGTGCCCGTAAACGAGATTTGTAATTAATTATCACACCTTGAGTCGCCTTCACATTAATACTATGCACAAGCAGGCCCAAGGCTTGGAGAGACTTGTACATCCGTTCTTTCTCCTGGATGAACTCCAGGAAGCTGATCTCAGCCACCAACACATCTGCAGTCTGCACAGCTCTGCTGAAATTTACACCTGCCTATCAGTCAAAGAACAACTCGCCCATCTTCACCTCTCTCCCTCTGTTGAAGAGCTGTGTCCTCAGCATCAGGAGCTGAATTCCCATGTCCGGTTTAAGAGCATCTTTTGTTAACTTCCTTGGAAAGCATTCACAGGAGACACAGGAGCTGAAGAAGAGCAATCTTGGACATTCACATATGCCTATGGCAGTGTTAGGCAGCAACAGATATTATCACCATTTGGAAACAGCTGAAGCCTGTGAGTAAGTGACAAAGGGAACACTCAGATGCAGAGGCATTTTATACTTCTGTTTATCTGGAATTCTGCAGAGCTTCCATACATCAGCATTTACAGTCGCTGTGCTTGCTGGAGACAGTACTAACAGCTACAAGTCAGTATTTTAACTGCAGTTCAAAACCAGCATTAGCTTTTCCAAAAAGATCAGCGTACCGTTTGCATGTTCTAATGCAACTAGAAGGAGATTGTTGTGGTTTAACCCCAGTTGGCAACTAAGCACCATGCAGCCGCTCGCTCACCCTCCCCCTGCAGTGGGATGGGAGAGAGAATCAGAAGAGCAAAAGTAAGAAAACCTGTGGGCTGAGATAAGAACAGTTTAATAATTTAAATAAAAGAATAATAATAATGATGATAATAATAATAAAAAATCATAATGAAAAGGAAAATAACAGAGACAGAAGAACAAAACGCAGGGAAAAACAAAAAAAAAACAAGTGATACAACTGCTCACTACCTGTTGACCGATGCCCAGCCAGTCCCCGAGCAGCAATCGCTCCCCCTGGTTTATATACTGAGCATGAGGTCATATGGTATGGAATAGCCCTTTGGCCAGTTTGGATCAACTACCTTGGCTGTGCCCCCTCCCAGCTTTGTGTGCACCTGGCAGAGCATGGGAAGCTGAAAAGTCCTTGACTAGTGTAAGCACGACTCGGCAACAACTAAAACATCAGTGTGTTATCAACATTATTCTCATACTAAATCCAAAACACAGCACTATACTAGCTACTAGGAAGAAAATTAACTCTATTCCAGCCAAAACCAGGACAAGATACATCATTCATTATTTTCTAAGATCTTCTGCAACTCTTCAGTAGTTCAACTAAATGTACATATGTACTTATTTCTAAAAAAGCATGCCACTTGTTCTCCCTAGCTGTATCAAAAGAAATACATTTTCCTACTACTTACGGCAAATTACATCACTAATATTTTAGTATCCATCTTAATCTAAGCAACTAAATAGGCAGCAGGTTGGAGAATGTGACAGCATTGACTGCTTCAGTTCCAGATTTCTTATTATATTGCATATAGCAATACTTCCCTGTAAAAATTATTACTACAAAAGCAGCTTAGGAAAATCCAAGAATTTTTTTTTGTTATTTTAGTGAGTGTCCTTTTACTTGGGAGGCATACAGATGGACTCATTGTCTTCTATATAGAAGAAAACTATGAAAAGCAAGCTAACAATCTCTGAAAATTCTGCATTCTAGTTAAACTAGGTATGAGCATTATATACTTATAATAATTATGAATATTAGTAAGTCTATAGCTGATTAATATTTTTTATGAAGTAAATGGTTAATACATTTATATTCACTGTAGTGGTGGGACGATCCCTGCTTCAAAAAAGTTTATTACTTATTAACAGACAAAGAAGAGAAATCAACACTGAATCGAGCACCCTTCTGAAGATACACAATTGAAATATTTTGATCTTTTAGAAAGGGTTTCCTAAGAACTCCGAGGAAAAAAAAAGTGGTTAAGACAAAGATAGGCTATGTAGCAAATACAGTGGCATACATTCTCCTCCATGCACATCCTCCTGAGAACAACCCCAGTGAAACGAGTATCATGAATAAAGACTAGAGATTTGCTGTAGGTTCTATAGTTTACCCATTCATAAACTAAATTTTTAGATTAAAAAAATCTGGTATCAGTCACAAGAGAAAAAAAAAAAAAAAAAGCTTGGTGTTTTCAGCCTGTAATCTTTGCAAAAATTCTACTGGTCTCTGCCACAAAACCACCACAAAAATGTGGGGGTTTCTTTCCTAAGAAAGCACATAAGGAAAACACAGGTAAGGTATGAGGCCGACTGGCACAACTAAGCGCATCTCAGACATTGCATCATGGCTATGTGCAACGTACTTGGATCAGGATTGCTCTCTAAATTAACCTAAAATACTCTGAAGACATTGATTGAAGTTAACTAAATGAGTTTTCTGAAAAACTGGTTTGCCAATATGATGTTTTGCTGGATCTATCTGGAATCAGTGATGTACAACAAACTGAAATTCCATTAGCAATTTATGTTCTGTCAAAAACAATATTTAGTGGGTAAGTATGCAGGGAGGGAACAATATTAACCTGTATCAGTTATAAATTCCACACCTCAAATCTTTACATTTAATAGTGCCATCCCCTCAGCTGTAAAACTGGGCTTCAGCTCTCCAAAGCAGAGCATGTATTTGTAACAACAGGGCTTACGTTGGTTATTCATCCTTGACATCTATCACATGATTTTAAAAAATTCTGAAAGCACGTTATGCATTATGTGATTGAACACGTCCTTATAACTGAATTAATGTTTCAGAATGCTGTGTATCAAGAAAGAGAGAACCAAATCAATACACTCCTATAAGGTAGGGAAGGAAGCTTACAGCTACAAAAGAATGAAAAACGGAATCAAATTAAACGCTCTTTATGTTTTCTGCAGACAATGTTTCTTAATGTTTAAAATGCCTGACCCATCACGTGCAAAATAATCAAGAGATAACAGAAACTATTTTCCCTTCAACCGTTAATTGTGGATGCTATCTTGCTTCCTACTGAATCAATGTCAAAACTCCTCTTTATTTCCATGATTGAAGGATCAGGTCCATCATCGCAAAGTCTGGCAGCATCCTAAAGATTCCTTAAAATGTTATATAATCAAGATTCTGAATGTTTACATCAATGTCTACAAAGAGCATCTACAGGCTATTTTTTCTAAATTAACAAGATTTGACAATACTTCAAAGCCTTCCAATACCATCTTCTATCACTACAAGTACAGCTGGTTGAAGAACAATGAAAAAGAGTGCACACGGATAAACGGGATTTCATCCTTGGGGTTCCTCCGTCTCAACAGCCAGCGGTCCTATAGCAACCGTCACCGCCACGCTTACTTTAAAATAACTTTTCTTTGAGCTAACTCTTTTAACAACTTGAAGATACAGTCCGCGACCACAACAAGACCACCACCTTCGTTAGCTTCCCCCGCATGTGAATCGCCCAGCTCAGCGTCCGGGACCACGTTCGAGCAAAATCCTTCCTACCAGGGGAGTCCGCACCACCGCCCCACAAACAAGCCCCGCCGAGCGGCTCATCCCCGCCGCCGCCGCGCGCCGCTGACCGGCGGGCCGGGGCCGCGCGCACGTCCGCGCTGGCGGTTGTCGCTCTCGCCACCCGCGCGCGAGCTCCCCGCGCAGGGCAGCAGCCACCCGCCCCGCGCGAGCCGAGCCGAGCCGGCCGGGCCGGGCCGCAGGGCAGTGCCGCCCGCCCGCCCGCCCCCCTCAGCTCCCTCTGCGGAAAGCGGGACCCGCAGCACCCCGCCGGATGGGTGCGGGGTCGCGGCGCGGTCCGCCTTTCCCAGCGACCACCCCCACCTCCCCGGCAGCTCCAGCCCTCCCGAAGCGACGGAGGAGCGGAGAGGGCAGCACCGCAGCCCCGCCGCCAGACCCGACTGGCGGGCTAGTGTCGCCCCCCCCCGGGGCGCCCCCGGCCGCCGCCAACGGGGCGGCGGCACCGAAGTTCCCGCCGCGCCGCCGGTGCCACCCGGGGACCGGGAAGGGGCACGGCCGGGACCACCGCGCCGAAGGGCACAGCAAGGGGCGGCGGGGGACGGCGCCCGCCTGCGACCGCGGCCCACCGCCGCCCGACGCTGCCACCCGCCCCGGGCATTCTGCCTGCCCGCCGCTCCGCCCGTGCCGTTACCGCTGCCCGGCGCTGCCAACGGCCCCTTCAGCACGAGGCGTAACGGACGCGCACGAAGGCAGGCATCCGCCTTCCCCGCGGCCGGACCTTACCGGCCGCGCTCGCCGCCCTCGCCCGCCTGGGCGCACGCCGCTCCGTGCCGGGCTCCCGCTGCCGAACGCCGCCCCACAGCCGGCATCACTGCTCCGCCCGCAGCCGCACCAGCCGCCGCGGCGCCCGGCAGCAGCGCCCGCCTCAGGAGAGCGCAGCCCGGGCACCGGCGGGGCTCGCCCTCTCCGACTGACAACGGTTAGTAGCCAATCGCCGCCCGTGCAGCACCGAGGAGGCGGGAAGGTGTGACGGAAAGGGACCAATGGAAGCTCGCCCCTGCGGCAGCGCTGTTTCCGGGAGGGGGGCGCCGCGCCAGGCAGCGGGGGTCGCCGCGGGTGTGAGGCGTTGGGGCGCGCCCGCAGGGCCGGCGGCGGGGCTGTGCGGATCACTGTGCCGAGTGGGGCCGGGCTGGGCCCGAGCGGGGCTGGAGCTGGGACAGGGCCTCGGCCTCTCCGGGACTCGCTCCAGCCCCGGCGGTGGCCGCCGGCAGTGGTAACGCGTGCGGCAGGGTCGGTCTCGCCCTTCCCCGGCTGCTCTAGAAAACGGGAGCGGGGCTGAGGGCCGGCCTTTCAGGTGGGAAACGTGCGTCGCCCTTCCTCTGCGTGCGCAGGAACATCAAACTTCACGCCGAGGCGCTTTGTTTAAAAAAAAAAAAAAAAAGAATTAAAAAATGGGAAGAGGATGTATTTCTTCCGGCGGAATCCCGCTGGGCTGAAAGCGTGTCCACCGGCAACATCCCCGCGGCGGCCGGCTGCCGCCGACCTTGGCGTCGCGGCGGCAGGCAGAGGACCACGTCCTTAAGGGCCGCCGCTGCGCTGTGCTGCGGTGCGGGTGTGCCGTGCCCTGCCGTCCCCTGCCGTCCCCTGCCGTGCCGCCCCGCCCCGCGCGGGACCCTCCAATTCCCTCTATCGCCATGGCTGGCAATGCGCTGTGAGGTTTGTACCGAGTGTGTGAGGCCTCAGAACTGAGGCGTGCCTGACCTGCCTGCGCCTGTGTTCTGCTTGGTTCAGCTGTAGCAGCACTTTCGCCGGTGGACCAGGTGTCTCTGGCTAACTTTTGTTTACGCGGTACAACCATAGTTTTGCATCACTGTTGTTCTATGTAGAATTAGGTCTTTTGCATCCTAACCGCAGTGATGTAGTGTAGATGTATACAGGCCTGGTAGGGTAGCAGAGGCCCTGGAGAAGTGAAGACCCAGGATGCACCATAGAGGAGTAGTGGCATAGGGTGGTGAAGGAAGGGGCACAGGCTTGCTACTGGAGACCTTATGGCTATAAACGGCTTACCCATGGTCAGTTAAAAAAAAAGCAGGCCTGGAGCGAGAAAAAAATGGTTTTGGGGTAAACAAATAGTATCTAACATATCTAAAAGGTAACATACATAGTAAATTCAGGTGTAGAATTGGAGCTGCAGACCAGTGAAGAAAGAGAAAAGTAAAAAAGCATGTTAGCAAAGATAAAAATGACCTCAAGTGGATCCTGGAGGAGGAAGAAGAAATCATAAACATGAACATCATACTTCTCCTGGCCAAGGACTCCAAATGCTCCCAAGTCACTGTTGTCACCCCCTCACACCCTTAACCTAGAGTGAAACTGATCAGGGGATCCAGAGGAGCAGTGGAAGGGTGGATGTAACAGCAGGAAAGGGGTACAACAACTTTAACTGCATTATCATCACTCTTTTTCTGTAACTAATGATTATTAGACTCCTAAGATTTCAGTTATACCAACAATAAATGTCTCTTCCCTCTTTTCCAGTCTCTTTCTCTAAAAAGCCAGGTGAATAACACTCGAAAACATTTCAGAAAGATGTTTCACTGCTGGGTTCTTTTAAGTGTTGTTGGTTTTTACCCACTGTTTTGGCATTTACTTGTCAAGAAAAGCTCCTTATCCAGTTTTGTGCTTTATCCACCAATTCAAAAGGTTGTGGAGGTTTATTAATTCCTAATGGTTTACCATCATATTTCATGCCTTTTTAGAAATGTTTCTAAAATGAAATAACCTCTCAAGTTAATCTGGTCTTAAGCAAATGTTTGTTCGGTCTTAATGAAGGAATTTATTGTTACGGGCGGAATTCCTTGTTCAGTTGTACCAGATGCGGGTACCCTCATTTGCGCCGAGTTCGGAACTGCTACTGCTGTTAAACAACCTGAAAGTCATGCCCTTTCCTTTCATAGCAACCTTTTAATGCAAATTTTATTCTGGTGAGACTGATCCACTACAGCAGTAGATTTCTTTTCCTTCCACGCTTCAACTGTTTACCTTTTTTTTTTTTCTTTGGTGGCAATGATACATTTGAGTTTTCTGTGTCCAGTGTGAACACTGAATACATCCACTTTTGTTTGGAAGGAAATAACAAGAAATGTTTTAAATGCTTATGGGTTTAGACACTGTGCAATAGCTCAGTCAGAGATGTCTTTCTTCTAGCAAATTGCTTTTATTAGTTCAAGACCCACCTCAAGCCTTGAGAAAGTACAGTGTTAATAATACTATTTTATACTAACTCCCGAAAAGGAGGAGGAAATATGAAAAATAATCTTTGTAAGTGAAGCTCTTTCATAGTAACTAGAACATAAATTTCATTATTTTTAATATTTTAAACTTTATCTAAAAATGTAAACAGAAATTGAGATATCCTGTCTGAACAGTATTTTCATGTTATAAGAGTAGCCTTTAAGGTTCAATAGCAGCTTTTTGCAAGCCTATACACAGCTCGGTGTGTAAGTTAACTAAATCATTACTTGCCAGGATAAGCCTGCTGTTTAGCTACCAAAAAAAAAGAGTAATATATCTTAACAAAATTTTTCAAAAGTGCTGAAGATCTCTAAACAGAATTTGTTCCAAATAGAAAGACAATATACCACACAACAGCTAAATATCCTGTTTATGAGACAAAACTTCTCAGAGGGAGACTTGTTGTTACAGGCATAGAAGTACCAAATAGTTAAAAGTGGAAAACATGTGAGAAAGAGAAAGCAGCACACCCGAAATATGGGCCTGTTCATTAAAGTCCTTTAAATGTAACATTTTCAAAAATTTAGCAGAGCTCTTAGTACCTTGGTAAACTGGTTTTTTTTGTATCCTAGTAAAATTGCATAGATTGGTTTAGCCCACAAAACTGTTAGCTTTCAGTCCTATAAGACAAAAGAGTTTGACAGTTCTTTCTGAAAAACAATATAATACTCTTGAAAAGTACTAACAAGACGTACAGGAGCTGAACTACTCTTGCATCAGAAACAGTAGAAGAAACACGATCCCCATACAGCTCTGTCAGCGGGAGTCCCTTCTGTTCTGGATCAACAGACTTCTAGGGTCTTCAGAAGTCAGGAATCACACCTATTAAATCATTGTTTTAGCTGTTAAGACTGCCAACAAGGTGTGAACTGTGGTCTAAGTGCTGGTATTGGGGACCTTGGCAGACAGTAGGAACTATGCTGAAATTTAACTCCAAAAAAAGAAACACAGTTGCTGTATATCCTTTGGTCTTTAACCTCAGGTTTTAGGAGAGGTTCTGCTTTTTACTAACAATGTGTGTGCTTTGAGAAATTAGTCCATCTCCATCCAGAAAGTCTTTGTGGCCCCAGGTGGCTCCCCAATTTAAAAAAGTGGTTTGGACTCCCAGTTATGTTTCCACCTGTTCTGTTCATGACTTCGTGCAGGCACTTTACTTTTTTGTCTCTCTTTTTATACATAAGAAATTTATTGGTTTTGGAGAGAATCACCCCACAGGGAGTTGGTATTTTGCTAATGTAGGTAGCAGTAAGTGGAGTCTTAGTATTATGTTTTGATATTAACTGTGCATCCAGCTGGAGACTGATTATACTAAACATCAAATCTTCAGATTTTCCATGCTTCATCTAGTCTTTTCTCCACTGATTCATCTGTTGTCTTTGTCTTTTAATGCTCTGCCCCCCTTTTTTTTCAGATGAAAGCTCTACCTATAGACATACATAAATTGCATTGTTACCTGATACTGTTTTCTGATGTGAGTCATATTTTTGATTGCTAGGAAATAACTGTATGGGCACTAAATAGGTGAGTCTATTCCAGACCAACTTTCAAAGAGGAATAACTGCAGTATGGGTTTGATGTCCAGGAGGAGTACCAGAAAGCACAAAACCATTTCCAGGATGGTGATAGGCTGACAAAACCTCCGAATTATAAAATACTGTGGATATTCCCTGCCGTGGTGGGTTGACCTTGGCCGACTGCCAGATGCCCACCCAGTTGCTCTCCCCTCCCACCCCCAACAGGACAGGGGGAGAAAATAAGATGGACAAGCTTGAGGGTTGAGATAAAGGCAATTTAATAAGAAAAGCAAAGCCCACGCATGTAAGAAAAATAAAAGGGAATTGATTCACTACTTCCTATCAGCAAGTGATGTCCAGCCACTTCCTGGGAAGCAGGACCTCAGTACACGCAGCGATTGCTTTGGAAGACAAACTTTAACCATGAATGTCTCCCCCGCCCCTCCTTTTCCACAGCTTTTATTGCTGAGCACGATGTCATATGGCATGGAATATCCCTTTGGTCAGTTGGGGTCAGCTGTCCCGGCTGTGTATTGGCAGTTGGTGTTAGAAGGCAAACAATGTATTACCTGAGCCCTTCTGTGAGGCATAGTGTATCAGCAGATCTTTTACATCGAACTGTAAAGTAACCTTAGAGATAAACATTATTTCACTCCTCCGTTTTGGTAGGGTTTGAATATTTAACTGATGCATAGATGCAGCACTGCCTTTACAGATCTGTGGGAGGAATATTTGATTATTTATTTTACATTACAATTTGCCAGTGTTATTCAGCCTCATTTGGTAACCCATTTGTTAATATTATGTAGATGTATGTTGTGAGATGCAAATCACAGTTATGTGCTAGGTGCTATATAGACAAGTAAGGAAACAAGGTTCTTGCCCCAAAGAGTTTGCTCACATGATCTCTTCTGAAGTGCATTGTGATCTGATTTCACACTGCATGAAGAAGTATTTCCTTTCGTTATTTTATCTGCCATGTATTATGTCAGCTGGAGAGAGCTAATCTCCCCAGAAACAAAGTAAGGCAACTTCCTTTGTGTGCTGGGTGAGTCCTTCAAGATATTTGTTTATCTGAAGTGATCGGTTGCAAGCACAGCTTCCATTTATATAGTGTCCTTCATAGCAATGTCACTATGAACATAATGAATATACTTAGAAGTATTTAAAGACTCCATAAATATATATTTCTTTGTGTCTGCCTTGAACAGTGATGTAAGATAGGCTTTTTGCATTGAGGAAGGGATGGGTGGTGGAGCATTTTTTCAGATCCAAGCAATTCTGCTTTGCATGAGTGATCAGGACATAGAAGGAACTTTTTTTTTCCCTCCATTGGTCCAGTCAATTTAGGTATTTTTATTTTTGTTTTTAATATATTAGAGATTTTATTGTCCCTCACCCCGTATTTAATTTTGTGGTGGATCATCTGTTTTGACACACATTTGCACAATTACCTAAGGAATTAATTATAAAAAAATTAATCCAGCTCTCAACTGAGTTAACCAAGAGAGAAGAGCCTTCACATCACAGTCAGTGGCTGAATCCAGCTGGCAAAAATCAATGTGGTTCTGTTTAATCATGATTAATGTTTTCACTTATTTTATAATTTTGCATGCAATTTTCTTTTTAGGGCTCTTGCAGGATGATTTGGCAATTGCTATTCATAAACCAGAGAGCTTGGTTCTGTGTCATCTGATAAAGATGTCATCTGATTTGCTTACCAGCAAGGGGCTGTGACCAGTAGAGGGATGTGACTTGACATTAAATTCCATTTTCTCACAGGACACATTTACCAGAATTCAGGATTCACATGCCCTGGTACTAGCACTGCAAAGGTTGGAATTGTCATCACTGGTACTATTTTATGATTGACACACCGGCCTGGTTCTGTCGCCCTTATTTTCATTGAAGAGCATCTTAAGAAAAATTACTCACACGTTTCTGTTTCATCTGGAAGAAAAAGTTGTCCATAGTCTTAGCCCCAAAGAGCTCATAATGCAAGTAGAGGAATGATAAAAGAAAAAATGGAGTATATGTGTAGAAAGAGTGAGGGGAAAAAAAGTGAATCCACCACATTATGAAGCAATTTAGTGGTACTGAACTTGCTAGTTCTATATATACACAGCTGGTGTTACAGTAATTTGCTGATTGCTTGTGGTTCTACTTATGTATACATGAGTATCTATCTATTTATATACATACAGACATGATATTCATATATGACATTAAAAGAACATTAAGTTTGAAAGTGAGAATGCCTGAACTTAAAAGCTGTCTGATATAGTCTTTAATTTTGTGATTGCATGGTGTTTTTCTTAGGACTCTTACCTTAGTCAGAGCATAGAAGGGATGAATCCTGCTACTTGCACAATTATTTAATATTTTGATTTATTGAATTATTAAAAATATGACCTCAGGCCTTATTGATTACAATCTCCTATGTATCTTCTAGCTGCTGCAGCAATTCAGAAAGAAGTCCTAATAAAAACATCCTCCTGGCTATATATCACCAGGACATGATCTGTACCATACAAAAAATAATGTGAGATGTTGAAATTGAAAAATATATTGCAAATATAGTCAAAATAGAACCATATCAAAATTGAGGCACTAGATTGATTTAAGTTTATTCAGCTGGAAGATATTTTTTAGCATGGGCAAAATTCTATACTCTTACCAGATATTTTTCCTGGAAATGGAGGAAGCCTTTTTGGTAAAGTTTTAAAATGAAATCAGTTTGTCTGTCATTTCCTATGTGCGGAATGCTTCAACCCAAACGGATAACATTAGACAAAATTATAAGCAATTGAAAACAGCATTTTTTAAATGGCAAGTATGCAAATCTATTACTAGAATGGTATTACCTTTTCCTACAATTAAGACACATACATGACTGTGTGGGATAGAATAAAACATAGATTTTAGCATCACAGCTTAGCAGGCTAATATTACTTGAGTAGGAGTGTGTCATTTACAGAAGCCACCCCAGACAGGTATTGGTGTATTTTTTCTGCTCCACCAAAGCATTTAATGTGTGTTAAAGAAGAATCATTCTAGAAAATTATTGAAAATCCTGGAATTTTTTATCATTCCAAGACTTGAATCAGGGGAGGAATTACTCCTTATATTATAAAACTTAAAAGTCCAGCAGTCCATAAAGCAAGATATTTTGGTGCTGGGCTTTAACTGTTTTCAGAACTTTCAAGTGGATCCAGATTCTGAATTGCCAGAACTCAACCATTGTAATTGTATTGGCACATATGTATCTATGTCTTCAGCAAATGTATTAAAGGAACATTAAAGTTTCAAAATCAAGCACTCAGATGTTAGCAAATGGTAAAATTAAGGTTGTCCATTTGACCATATTTCATGACCTTGTGAATTATGGTTAATTTTTGAAAATTATGATCACATAATAATGGATCAATAATATAGTAGATATTAGTAAATATAGTAATACATGTACATACAAGTGGAACAAACTCAGTAAAGGCACAGGACGTGCAGAGTTTTGTCCATTACCCACCTTTTCTGTGTAGCCAAGTCTTCATTTGAAAAAAAGCATTCCTAGCAGGTTCTCAATGAATATTAATTTGAAACTACTAAAGAGGATCATGCTAATTCCACTCTGGCACTGAGTGCAGGTTTCTTCCATTCACATGCAGGTTGTTTATCAGTTCAGAAGGCCTTTTCTAGACAGGACACCGTACAAACACGATACTCTTAGTCAGTGTCAACAAAGAAATTCCCCACGGTTAATTCTATTTTCTGCCTTCCTGTTTTTGAGTTTCTAGATGGAGCAAGTTCCAGACTGACACTGGTTAGTGTCTTAACAGGGGCAATGTGAGCACCTGAACTTCAGCTGCAAACAAATGCATACAAGGATCCATGTTGCTGAATGTCCCTTTGTCAAGATACAGTAATAGTTTGATGACATTGAACATCCCCAGTGAAACAGCAGTTCCTTAGTATGATACAAGAAGTTTACTGGACAGACATGAAGTTATCACAGGAAATTTTCCCTAAGAAGACTAACTAAAAACTAACTGAGGTTAGTCTTTACAGTGGTTACTATAGAAATTAAAAAATATGTTTTGATCAGGGTGGCCATGTACACTTAAGGAATTTGTTTTGATTCGTATATTATTTATCTTAGGTATTTGGGAGATGGTGTTGATTAAGTCCTTCACTTTGGATGAACTTGGTGCAGAACTTAAGAATGACCATATAAAGACATGTATGTTTCTTCTCGATTCTGGGGCTGACAGAGGACTGGCAAATACAGATTGTCTTCATGGCTCCTTTCACCTTCCCTCCACAACATCTGACCATAATAATCTACTTTATCAAATGGAAATAGCTAGAGCACAGAAACATAATACTCTTTATTGCTGTGTCATCTCTGTCTCTTGGAGGTGATGATGAAATTTGTAGCTGGTTAAAGAAAATGGTTTGTTTTCTGGCATGCTGCAGTAGTGTTGAAATGTCATCACAGAACATGAATGTCTGGAGCCCTAATCCCAGCCTCACCGAATTTGTTGGAAGCTATTTGGCAGAATTTTATAGAGCTGATTTTTCTTACACAGGCTTTTGCAAATAAGGTAAATTATCCCTATTCATTTTTTCCTCATTTTCCTGTCTTGCTGTCTATAGTGCACATATACTTTCTTCAACAAAAAAACAATAAAGATACTGGAGCACTCTGCAGTATGTTACTTCATAACATTAATATTTTCAAATATAGTTTGCCATATGTTATTAGCCAAATGTTCATATCATGATGCCTCCAGAAACATATAAAGGTATTCTTGGTTGTTGTCATAATGCTTTGTTTTGAAGAAAACAATTTGGGCTTCACATTCTGGCCCAAGAAGCTGAGTCCATGCTGTTTCTGTTTTATGGCATGCTGTCAGCATGGATAGCTGCCAGAGCCTGTTAAAGCTACTTTTCATTACCTTCTCTCCAGGCACATAAAAACCACTGCCCGCTTTGGCAAAATAGTTTCCTCAGTCAAAGCCATCAAGACTCAAATCTGTAGCCTTCAATACAAGAGTACCATCCCAACAAATTAGAACAGCAGCTTATAGGAGACAATAAAGAAAAAGAGATTCTAAATAGTATATGATACTGTGTACATGCTATTTCCACTCTAATATTGCTTTATGAAAAGCTGTACAAAACATCTTAAGATTGGACTGCAAAATTACTTTTTGTGTCCAGCTATACATGCTGAATTTATAGCTTTCTGTTTCTTCTTTTTTATCTAATATCCTGTAGAGTTCTTAACTGTGATCACAGAGAGAAACTGGAAGTATATTCTAAGCGGTAAGAGACTATTTCTTATAGATTAGTTATTCTTTTTGGTTTATATATGTGTGTGTGTGTGTGTGTGTGTATATATATATATATATATATAAAAAAAATATGTGCACCAGCATTACAATTAAGATGACATAATCTAATTTACCAAACTTGAACTTTGAAGTACTTTCTTTACTGTTCCGTCCCCTCATGGTACAGCTATACCTCCATTCACCCATAAGTTTTTAACTATTCCACCTCTTGTACTGAAAAGTCATCTTCCTTTTTTGTTGAGAGGTGACTTTCTTTATCATGAAATGAAGTATTTGGTGAATTTTTTTTCTACAATAAGGGTGACTGGAAAAACAGCTTCTTTTCAGTTTGGAATATGCAGTTTCTGTGGGGAAGGAATGGCTTTTTCGTAGGTACCTGTTGTGATAGAACATTATTCCTTGTCAGCATCTGTCACATGTATCATTACATCAGTCTAAAAGTAATTTTAAATGGATACTGATAGTGATGGTTACAGTGTTGAGAGCCAAAAGGTAAAGTGGGTTTGAAATTAGCTGTCATCACGTAGGTGTCCCTTTGAGGTTTTTCTAGGAGGGTTTTTTTTTCTTTAACCAGATTATGAGATTTTGAAAATCACCTGCTGCAAATGTGTAGTAGATTTTTCATGTCTGTTTTTAATAAAATTGTAATGTACTCAGTTAATGAAAAACACATTAATAATACATGTGAAGAGTTTATTCTCTCTTACTCTCTCCCACACCCTACCCGAAGAGAGGGGAGGTGAGGAAGGTATAGGAAATAGGTCCATGGAGAGGTAAGACTTTGAATTTTTCACCTTGTTTCCTGAAGCAGTACACAGCTGCCTTATTTTTTGTTGAAGGACTATACTGAAAATTCAGATATTTCATGGTTACATTGTCATTTAATGTTTTAGAAAGCCCAAAAATAAGGTCAGTCTGATTATGTTCCTAAGCCCATTCTAACACAGTTCCTCTCTTTAAAACATTTAAAAATGCTTTTCATGTCAAAATCATCAAATGTAACCCACATACAAGGTGAAATGCTGCTTGTGAAAGTCAGTAAAGTTCACCCAAAGGATTTAACTTGGGTGCCTCTTAATGGATGAAAGCATGAAAAGAGACAAAGGTTTTGATCTGTCTCTTTTTGATTTCATGTTTTCCTGTTTGTTGTGAGTGTACCCAGGGTAGTTAATGTTTTTGCAATTATACCTAACAGTTGGAGGTGTACTTGACTGAAGTGACCCAAATCTTATATAAGTAATTCTGATAATTACCCTGCACTTTGAAAATAAGGCCTGAACTATAATTATTTATGGGCAGCATTTTGCAAGGAATGTTCTGTGTCAGAATAAGGCAGATCCTTAGCATGGTTTTAATGTACATGCTGAGAACTATGTCTTTTAAGATACTAATGTAGGTATGCCTATTAACATGTATGAAGGAGATAAATGCTTAACAGAAGACAGACAAGATAAGTACACTTTTTGCAGTAATCAAGCATTAGCTTTCAGCAAGTCCTTCATCTAGGAGTCCACTTTAGCAGTATAGTAAAAGTGTTATTTAGTTCCCCCTATATTTTTGAGGATGCCCCTGACTCTACAAAGACTCCAAAGGGATCAGTTGATATGCTGCATCTATAAAAACAATTTAAGTAGCTCTAAGTAAGTCTTCGTGCCAATTATGTTAATGAAGCTGCAAAGGGACTGCAAATTTAGAAGTCCTCTAAAGTCCAGTGCTGGCCCAGCAATTCAGAAGCTCCTTAACAAGACATTAAATCAGGCTCTTTAATCTCTCTAATTGGTGCTTTTGAGTATAGAAGAATACATGAACCCTGCTGTGTTCTAAAAGCAGTAGAACATCTTCACTAGCCAATAATACCTGGTAAGAATAGACTTCTCAGACTGCAAGTCTCCTGTACTAAATAATGATGCGGAGAAGTTTCATTTTACTGCTACTTGTCAGTGCAGTTTTGCTGTTGAACAGTGCTTGGCTGCAGCTGTGCTGGAAATGGATCAGCTCTGCCCTCCATGACTGTAAAGTCCCATTCCTAGCCATTGCTAAATGTCCTGTCCATGAGCTCAGGGGTGAAACCTAGGAGTAGCCAGAGGAGGTTAACCTGCTGAGAGAATGGCGTTTCGGTACCATGAATCCTCTCAGGAGCCATCAAGTCTCTCCTCACAGAATGGGACTTTTAAAACTGGTGACTGGTTATTTAAACTCAGGTACTAAAAGAAAGCCTAGAGGTTAACTTAAAGATATTTAAACTTAGAATAACAACTTTCTCTCACAAAAGTACAGCTCTAATGGATGCTAGTTCTTTTAAAACCATAAAGACCAGCTCCTTGGCTGCAGTAAATCCACGTGGTTTCCCCAAAATGCCTGAGGCTTTTCGGCAGCTAAGGAGTTACTATTCATTTAGCATTTCATTTAAAGAAAATCTGTACGGTTGCTACTTCCTAGATACAGCTTTTATCCCAATCTCACTTTCAGCTGCTATATGCATTCTCTCCAGAGTGTGACTTCTGTAGTGGTAATGTATGTATACATTAGGGTGACTCAGGCATACACCATCTCCCATCTCTTTTGGTTTCTGTGAAAAAGGGAGTAAGACAAACACACATCTCGGTGAGTTCCAGCCTTATCTTGCCTCTGATTACTCATGCTCTAAGCTTTTGACTGAAGTTCTGAAGAACTGTTCTACTTAAATTTTTTTCAAATAATTTACATTCTTTCACAATTTTTTATTACCCATGGCTATTGCTTTTCTAGAGCAGGTTTACAGGGTGTCATCCTTATGATTTGTATAAGAACTCCAAGACAGTATGATGGACAACTGGCTTGTGTTTCAAAGAAATAATTATGCAGCATCATTTAATTTTTCCTTAACATTCATCCTCACTACTGGAGGAAGAAAAAAGACCACCCACTGAGACAAGAGAGTGCAAAGCTAATGAATCCACTACAGGAAGACTCTCCACTTCTGTGTCTCTCCCATGCTAAGCAGAATCCTAATCATGGAATATCCAAGGAGATTTGCCCCATATGGTATGTCATTTATGTATGTTGACTTTACATATTATTCCCTCCGGGAATAAAAATTTCCCTGTAGTCCTGCTTCTTTCTACTATTTCAACAAAGCCTTTGTTTCAGCCATCTCTAGCTGGCCAAAGGGAACACGCTTTTTATGTGACTTATTTTTGGTGGTGGTTTTGTTTTGTTTAGGGGAAGCAAAAAGGTCTATATTTTGTAAGGATATTTTCAGAGGCATGAATTTCTTGGTGTAAATGAGTTTTTATTATAACTGATATCTGTCACTCCTCTAAATTGTAGGATACAAGTTTAAATTCATCAGAATATGCAGGAGAAAGAAAATTGGCATAGGACTGTACTTCAGGTACAAACGTTGCAACCATATTACCTTTTCACTTGAATTATTAGCTTGCGTATGATCACACCTATGTGTGTGCACATAAACAAACATCCACCATTTCACCCTCTTTCCTAACTAATACAGTCAAAACTGATCTTATACCTAATAAGAAATTTGGGGGAATAGGGGAGATTTAAAAGTTTAGTCTATGTAGAGCTCTAAATATTTGAGACATAATTCCATTGTTTTTCTTCAGGCTTGCATTTTTTGAGATTCTTTTTGTTGTCTCAGCAGGAATTTTGTTGATGTTACTTTTAATTGTGTTATCTGCTCAAAAAAGCAAAGTCATTTAGATCTATAAAAGCCAAAATCTCTTGGCTTTTAAAAAATAATTTATCATGGTTACAACCAAATGGGGGAAGGGGGAGGAAGAAGAGAGAGAGAGATCTTGCCAAAATAATTTTAAAATGTTCACAATGGCCTATAGGCTAATGCTTTTTAACAAAGTTATCAAATACAGTGGTATCGGAGTGCCTTGCGTGAAGGCTAATTATTCTTCTGGGAACATTCATTTTAAGGGGCCTTTTCTATATTTCTGCATTGCATGAGAATACTTCGGAGGAGTGAAGCATGGTGCGTAAAGAGGAGGCTTCACTCTCTTGAAGTATTCTTGTGGAAGAAATACTATGTATAGCTTTTCTCCTGTGTGTATCCTTTATAGTTGTTTCTGTGTGGGTACAGAAGAAGAGTCACATGTGGATATCCCACTTACCCACAATCCCATTGCTTTGGGCAATGAGTTGTAGTGCAGCAGATTTTTTGTTCCAGAACTCTGCACAATAATTTCTTAAATGTTTTAACATCAACCTGTCTTTCCTGTAAATTACTCCAAACACCTGTCTCTGTCAGATACTTCAGAAATTATTTTGAAAACTGTATTTTGATTATCCTTCCCTTTCACTTGGACAAACACTTTAGTTTAAAGTAATTATCACATGAAGAATTTCACAAACTGTTTAAGGAAAATCATATGTATTAATTCATATTAAAAAAAGTCACAAAATACTTTTTTATAAAGCGCTTTTTTATTATGCATTGTCAACAGTTAAATGATATGTTGCTGTTTCATGCAAGCTGGAATAGTGTTAAGAGAGCAAATGTTAATCCATAAACATGTTAAGGAAAAAAAGTGCTAAATCTGCATAAGTTTGTACAGGTTTAAATATGAAACTGGAGAGCTGCTTCAGTTAAAATGACTTTGAATTAGTTACTGAAACAACCAGTAGTCTTAATTGCCCAGTGTTCCCAAACCTTGTTCCAGTTCTGCCTTGGATGTTTGTTTTTATCCTGTGTTAAAATTTACACACTTTTTTTTCTGTCGTGCAATATAATGCCATAGTAGCAGCTCTAGGAACATAGCAAAACAGTACTATTCACCAACTAGTTGTGGTTACTATTCAATAATGAGTCCATTTCAAACTAAGTACTGTATGATATTGAAAAAAACAAAAACCAAAAAACCAAAACCCCACAACCAAAAAAACCCAACCAAAACCCAGATCTTCTAGTATGAGCTAACACAACAAATGTACATAATATGTCATGGAGTAATAGCTCAGTTACAATAATAACAATACATAAGAAAAAAGCTATGGAAGTATTTTTTCTTGTTTTATGCGCACCAGGTGCTTCATATCTTAATTTGTTTCAAATGATAAACAGTAAAATTGAATTATTATGTTTCTCCAGGACAGTCATGTAGTAAAGTATTTTTTGCAATGTTCAGGAACACAGAGAGACAAGTTGTTTTAATTACAGACTGAAAAAATTCTGCATCTTCATTGCCTTAAATATAAACTAAGTAAATTCTGAGTAATTGACAGTCTATTAATACAAATTTTCATATGTAATCTCTGGGTATTAAATTCTTCAAGAAGGACTATAAAATAACTGGACTGAAGAAATACCTATTTACAACATACTTTGTAATGAGTGACAGATGTAGCTGCTAATTTTGTGTTTTATTCATTTTCACCATAGAATCTATTTCTTTTAATTTGTTCTTCTACAGTGAGCTGTTTGAACTTGACTTTCTTGCCTTGGAATGATGGAACAGCTGTATATCTTGAGCTCACTAAATCTAAGCTTGTGTTTACATCATTCTTTGACACTTCAATTATTTCACTTTCTTGACAGGCATTAATACCATTCAGTTCTGTATCATAGTTCCCATGTTCTTTTGAATATGGGCTGCAGGACTTTTTAGTTATGTCTACAGAGTCTATTAGACCACAGTCTAAAACCAGGTTGTCTTTTTAAAGAAAAGATGTTTTCAGAGTGTCAAATAAAATAGTATTTAAATTTTTGTCATATTTTGACTCTTCTCCAATGCATACCAACTCAGTATCAACAGGGAATGTTGTATTAGTTGCCTCCTTTAAAACTAATGTGCTATTAGTACAAGACTTCTGACAAGTGGCATCTTTATTAAATTGAGCAAGACTATTAGAGGTAACAGCATCTTCATCTTTTGAGTTCTGTTCATCCCGTGAAACAGCTACAGTGTCACTAGAATAGCTCTCATGAGATTCATACATCTCAAATATTTCTTCATTTCCAGATCTATTTTCCAGCTTTGCAAAGGCATGTTGCGATACAGTGCAAATTGCATGGCTTAATGCTGTCATTGGCTTAGACGTAGCTGAGAGAGTTATTTCCTGCCTACAAATGTTTAGATGTGAAAAAGTGGCATAATTGTTATTGTTATTGTTATTCAAGCTGAAGTCTTTGTGATTCTTTTGTACTGTTACATCATCAATGTTAGTAACCTGGACAACTTCTGAATCATTAGTTTCATTATTTTTTTTCTCTTGGTCCTTCCCAGCACTATGCACAATCACATTATCACCTTCATTAATATCCTTTGTGCTTTCCTCCCTGTTCTGCGATCCTCCTGTTTTATTCAGCTTATCTTGCACATTCCCAGCTTCCTCATCTTTTCCCTTATTGCCTGCTTCATTTTTCTTTGCTTTACAGGTATTTGTGGCTTCTTTTTCAGACAGAGAGCTAAAGGATGAGTGTTGATTTTGTTGGGCATTTGCAGTGTCATTTTTATTTTGATCTCTCTCATCATTTTTTTTCTGAGGATCCTTTTTATTGCCCAGAGGTTTATTTGTGTGTAAACTAGAACCATCTTGAGCAAAACCTTCTGGGGGCCACTTTGGCTTATTTACTTTAGCCACTTCTTCAATAGAAAATGTTTTCTTAGGTGTTGCATCATCTCTTGAAGGCGGCCACGTCATCTTTAATTTACCTCTTTCTGTGGATTTTTTCATATTATTATCCAAAATATCAGGATGAATATGTTCAGTACCCAAGTACAAGTCTTGATCAATTTCTGTAATTGGTTTAGGATCAACAGGTATACTATTAATGGGATTTGTTTCTTCGGCATGAATATTGCTAACTGAGCTACATTGATCTTTAGAATTCCATAGTTCTTTATGCTGCTTGTGTCCAAAACCTTCATCATAATTTCCTTTTGATTTGAAAAGTTGCTTAAAATGGGGTTTACAATATATTTTTCCATGGAGAGATGCGTAATTTCCCAAGCTGCCAAATAGAAGAAAATTTGTTTTATACTTTTACATATCATAAATCTACCATGAATTTTACACTTTACTTGGTATTTCAAGTACCCCTACATGACAATGTATATAAAGAAAGGAAGAGCAAAAAGAGAGAAAATTCAATGTATTGGCCAATTCTGACCACACACACACACACAAAAAAAAGGTATCTAAAACCTTTAGTTGCAAATTCCCATACAACTTCAAAGTCAAAATGAAGGAGAAGAGTCATGCTTTGTGATTTAAGAAAGAACATAAACTTATTCAGTTGTTGCACAGCATAAGCTTCAAGTGGGAATGTTCCATAGCACTTTGGGGTTGTTGGGACCTTTTTCTTCATCATGTTAAAGACCAAATCCTCTATTTTTCTACAAAATAGGTGGAGAAAATACAGTGCCAATTTTCTTTAGCCTTTGTGCGAATTATAGAAATTTGTTTAATTATATTTGGATTCTTCTCCTAAATGAAGTAAAGGAAATGTGTGTAACTAACCTCAAAGGTGTTAAAATCAGAACTGTTAGGCTTTGCAGTCTGATAGAGCAATAAATACTGCATTTCATATAAAGGTTACAAGAGTGGTTTGCTAATGCAGAGAGCCATCATCATTCATTTTACGGATGAGGAAAAGTGAGAGAAAATTTGGTCTGTGTTCAGATCTCTTAAATTCCACCCAAGTTTCTGTGTCTACTGCTTCCCGTTCACGAGCTCTCCTGAAGGTCTGGAACAGTCAGTAGGAAGTAATATGCAGAAGAATTTGGAAGGTACTGGGATGAAGCAGTTGTTTAGAGAATTTAAAGGACTTGTTCCACGTCACAGTGCAGATGTCAGTAGCAGAGAAGAAAAGGAGGACCCAGGTTACTTCCCTGTCAACCCAACATCCTATAGGCTGAATAGCCCAGTTGAAAATAATTTCAACAGCTGTATTTATATTCAAATGCAGAGTTCTATGAGTGAACATGCAGTTACTTCTTACCTTAATTGACTGCCACAGTGGTGACATCGGAAACACGATTTATGAAAATTCTGCTTGTCGGCAACTAGGCATTCCATTGGGTAAACTCTCTGTTGACAGAGCCTGCACGTTTCATTTTCCTGAATCTGCAGTTTCTAGAACCACATATTAAAAAGTTACGAGTTAGTTTAAGCCACATCTTATGATTTATTTTTAACTGTATCAGTCCATATGTTTTGTTAAAACTGTAGTTTTCTTTATCCATTAACTAGTGTCTCAGCTGTCAATTTTATGGCTTCATTTTAGTTCAACTAACAGTAATACTTCGAAAGTGAAAAACTACTCACCTTTCCCTTTTCAGAAATCCATACATTTGAAAGGACTGTTCACTACACCAGGTATAATATTTTCCTTTTTTTCGTAATAACTATTTATTTTGTGAAATGAGATAGGATAATAAAAGTTTTACTAGTATAAGTGGAATTGAGTATAATGTATGTATAATCTTTGAATCTACAATGTGATTTAGAGATCAATAAACAGGGGGCAGATGTTTGAAATTGTGATGAGGAAGTTTTACTTAATTGTGCCAAAAGCACATCAAGGAGCTCCACTTCTGTGGTAACCTGCAGACAGTACACTCATATGGTCCAGATATGCTATGGACATAATTATTTGTGATTTTTACAATTTTCATTTTCAGACCTGATACTTTCTTCAGTTAATTTTTAAGACTGAGTTAGCTACAATTATATTAGCTAACTATATAAAATCCTTTCTTTTATGAAGTATAATTAATTATAAATGAAACTAGTTCTCTGTAAAGTACAAAGCATGACTAGAAGGTTTATTTCATACCAGTAAGGGGCAGAAGGAAATAATGGACAATCTGTTGGGCTTGGAAAAATACATGCTGCTCTTCTGTCTTGATTTCTGAATTGCTATGAAAACCGTACTAGCAGAAAAATACAAATAGGATGGACTAAATAATTGCTTGTATAAATATATCTCCATTGACAACAGTAATGCCCCTTGACATCAGCAGAAAATATGGCTCCTTCCAGCATTTTGTCTGTTTCTGGTTTGCCTGCTGGTATTGATTTTATAGCAATTCACAAATCAAGACAGAAAGTGATGTAGATTTTATAACTACAGCTTTAGTTGCCACATATCTCTAGTGCCCATAATGAGAGCTGTGAAAAATGCTGACAGAGAAATTTATCTTCAAAAAAAAAGTAGAACTTGCAAAAAGAATAAACCACCAGTAAAAACAAAAAAAAAATCCCCCAAAGAATTTTTGGTCATGAAATAGCCTCAATTGTAGCCTCAACTTAGTCTCCAAATGGGCTGCCAAAGAGAGGCCAGGCAGGTGTGGAGTGCAGTGTTCCGGACGTGCCTCCCGCCTCGCTAGGCACGGACTGCTTGTGGTTGGCGGTGAGAGCCAAACATAAGGACTCAGCTTAATATTTTAGGTATAGAAGTATTCTGAATGTAAAGAGGGAGGAGAGGAAAGCCACAAGCTTTGTGATTCGGAAAGGGATAAGGTAATTGGGCGAGGGAAAAAGGTGACATGTCTCCTGGAAAACTGTCTCGCTGGATGGTTATACTTCATTTAGTTGGATAGTTGACAGTGAGTGTTGTGCCTCAGAAGGCAACAGTCAAGAGAAGAGAAAAACAATGAGAAAGAGGGAATTTAAGGGAATTTTATCCCAAAGCAACTTCCAGGACCGAATAGCAGAGCCAATATTCATCTTCATGAAAATTAATCATGTTGGGTGTCAGTGGCAAGGTTTTGGTAGCTGGGGGGCTGCAGGGGCAGCCTCTGTGAGGAGAGGCCAGGGCTGCCCGGTGCTGGATGCAGCTGGTTCCAGCCGGCTCCAGCGGACCCACCGCAGGGCACAGCTGAGCCCCTCAGCCACGCTGGTGGTGTCTCTGGGAAAACGTATTCAAGAAGCGTCAAAATGCTGCACATGCAGCGAGGACTGAGGGAAAAAAGTGTGAGAAACAACCCTACGAACACCAAGGTCAGAGGAGAAGGAGGGGAGGAGGCGCCACAGCAGAGATTCCCCTGCAGCCTGTCAAGGAGACCATGGGAGGAGCCTGTGGAGAGGACCACGCTGGAGCAGGGGATATTCCCAGAAGGAACTACAGCCTGTGAAGGGCCGACGCTGGAGCAGGGGAAAAGCGTGAGGAGGAAGGAGCAGCAGAGAGGAACTGCTATGGACTGACCCCAGCCCCCCATTCCCCATCCCCTCTGTGCTGCTGGGGGCGGGGGGAGGAGGTAGAAGGGTGAAGGAGTAAAGCTGAGCCTGCGAGAAGGGGGCAGGAGGGGAGGTGTTTTAGTGTTTGTTTCTCACCATCTAAATCTATTTTAATTGGCGATAAATTAAATTAATTTTCCCCAAGTCAAGTCTGTTTTGCCTGTGAAAGTAATTGGTAAGTGATCTCCCTGTCTTTATTTTGTCCCATGAGGTTGAGGAGGGGGAATGAGAGAGTGGCTGGGTGGGGGTCTGGCAGGTCAACCCACCACACGTGAACGGTCCTACAAAATCAGTGGGAGAAAGGCTGGTCTACTATTTGAGATCATCAATATTTACCAGATAGAAGAGATCCAAAATGAAATCCAGAGGCTTGACCATATAGAGAATTCAGTATTCTACTGGTACTGGGTATTTCTACTCACTTTTAACATGCTTAAATATACTGAGTCTGTCTGGGATGCAGTTCATTTTCTGCATAGCAGCTCATATGGTGCTATGTTTTGGATTTGTGACTAAAGTGTTGATAACACACCAATGTTTTAGCTATTGCTGAACAGCGCTTTGCACAGCGTCAAGGCCTTTTCTTCCTCCCACTCTGACCCCCCTCCCCGCCCCAAGCAAGTAGGCTGGGGATGCGCAAGAAGTTGAGAGAGGACACAACCAAGACAGCTGACCCCAACTGACCAGAGGGATATTCCATACCATGTGACATCGTGCTCAGCAATAAAAGATAAGGGAAAGGAGGAGGAAGAGGGGGCATTCAGAGCTATGGCGTTTGTCTTCCCAAGTAACTGTTGTGCACGTTGCGGCCTTGCTTTCCAGGAAATGGCTAAACATTTGCCTGCTGATGGGAAGTAGTGAATGAATTCCTTATTTTGCTTTGCTCACGCCCCAGCTTTGTTTCACCTATTAAACTGTCTCTACCTCCATCCACAGGTTTTCTTGATTTTTGCTCTTTGGATTCTTTCTCCCACCCTACTGTGGGGGAGTGAACGAGCAAGCGACTGGGTGTGGACTTAGCTGCCAGCCAGGGCCAACCCACCACATTAAGTATTTTGTTGGACCACCACCTCAGACTGTACCTCATTTTACAGGACGCAAGCTACTCCTGTTTAATTCTGCTCCTAGCATGAACAGAGGTAGCACCTTCTCTTCTTAGTGCACCGAGTTGGGAAACCTAAAGCAGAGCTTTCTGTTTAGGAGTTATGCACGTACAGGAGAGTTTAGCTTTGTTCTGCCGTTTTCATTGCTGTTCAAGCATCAGCATTCTGTTCATGTATTTCAAATGGCTAAAGCTATGGTAACATCTGGTTTTCCTACAGGATCCCATCCATATTCAGTGCCCAAAATAGATGCACAAAAGGTGAACATTGATGTTCATCATGCAATAGCATATCTAATATTTTCTAAGTTTCAAATACATAACTTTGCAATCTAAATACTATTTTATATTTTTTAAGTAACACATGCACCATGAGAAAGAAGGCATGTTTTATTTTCAATGTTTACTTCATAGTCATATATAAATATTCATGTATATATATTCATGCATTTAAAACTTCATGCATTTAAAAACTTCAGTATGAAACAAATAACAGGCTCAGCTTTTTGAGGGACACTGAGTGGCTCCACTCCTTAGTGATGTGAAACCTGGACTCTGACATTGGGTAAATGGGTTTGCTGCCTTAATTCAGACTAGGGCTGTATCAACTGGTAAAATTGCCCAGCAGGAAATAGCAGAAAACATTTTAAAATTGCATGTTAATTTGTAAACTCTTTCAGTAATTTTACTCAAACAGGAAACCCACCGAAAGGTAGTTCACTTTGTCTTAAGTCACATCTTATGCAGAACTTGACCATTATTTTATCTCTAGAGCTATTTTATACAGGCAACATTCTACCTCATTTAAGAGGATGTTGCATTCATTTTAAGCCTGAGAAGTCAGATGCATTCTGTGCACATTTTCTAGCACGATAATATTTCTCAAATACAACAGTAATGCTATTTTAATTTTAATATCTATTTTTATTTTAGTATCTTCTTATTTTTATTTTGCTCTATATAATTCTTCAGGATAGCTCTCATAGCATTAATCTTCATAATGGTGGAAGAGAGAGTAGTTAGAGGCTTTCACAACAGTTCCTGCGTCTTCAGCTTCTCAGCCTTCTGGTCTTCATGGAGATCTATTTGATGTTATATTTTTGTACTACTTGCTTATCATTGCCATCAAATTTGGAATTGGAAAGTGTGCTTTGCTGTGGTGTTGCAGAGGCTGCTGCATCTTGTGCAGGGCCTTGATCCTGCTTGTTTGATTTTTGTGATGCTGTTTCAGATGGACTTAATTCCTCTGAATCCTCTGTGTGCCAAGGCTGTGTTTCAACTGTTTTGCCTTGTGCACAGCACCGCTCACATTTTCCTCCACTGAGATTCCACGTACCACTTTAATTTCCACCAGGTCTTTGTTGGTAACAGGTAAAGGCTGCGTTTCAAATGTCCAGTGTGCTATTCTGACATGCCTCTTTTCAGTGTCTTCCCTATGGACAGTTTCATTCTCCAGTCTTTGACCAAAGTTGTCTCTGATAACAGACAATGGCTGAGGTTGAAAATGCTTTATGCTTCTCTTCATACTTCCTTTCAGCTCAGACCTCAGCTGCAACAAGTTAAGGACATCCACTGGATAGAGCTGCCCAAGTTTATCCAGGTTCTGTGCTTCCAGCGTGTGCCTCGGAGTCTTTACAGCACCACTAGAAACTTCTCAGATGCAAGTTTCATCTGTTGTTTGTTCCTCATTGTGATAAATTTTATTCATTGAGTCCAGTGGCTGCATTTCAAACAACCACGTGACTGCGCGAACACCTCCTCTAACTAGTGCAAGAGCCTTGTCCATAGGTCTTGCAGAGCCTGGAGCATGTGCATCAAGAGGCTGGGTCTGAAACATCCAGGCTGTGTATTTAACATTTCCACCTGCAATGGTTTCCTGGTCTGCAATGCTTCTAGCTTTGTCTGGGTCTGGAGGATCACCTTCAATTGGAACGAAAGGCTGGTTCTCAAAGACCCATCTTATAGAGAGGACCTCTCCTCTCAGGATTTCACGCCACTCTAAGCGTTGTTTTTCTGGTCTTGTGAATAGCTGAATGATGAAGGCAAAGCCATATCTAGCCTGCTGCACATCTGACATCATATTCCGTGTTTCAGATTCACCAGATAAAATATTAGAAGTCTCATTCAGGTAATGTTTCTCTAAGCGTTTTCTTAATTGTGGGTGGAAATGTTTGTATAAATGTCTTAGTTCACATAAATTGCTTTGCTTTGGGTACAGATCTGTGGAGACAGTGGGCTTTGTTGGAGAGCTGGACGATTCAGTGGCCTCGGAAGTTGCTGTCATTTCCAATGGAGCTTTCGCATAAGTAGCGGAAAACTTTTCTGTGCTTCCATATTCATGGGATCTGGAGCAAATCATTGCAGAAGTAGCAGTTCTGTCCTGTGTTTTCCTTGGTGTAGAAGTTTCCTGTAGTCTGCTTGCTGAAGTAGTAGCAGTAGAAGATGAACTAACTGTTGAAGGCAATGTAATTTCCTGGTACATGTTTTCCATCTTTAGGGAACAAAAGTGGTTGGGTTTTTTTTTTTAAGTATAGTAACGTAGAAAACAATTTTTCTATTCTTCACAAAAGCTAGTTCTGCAAGGATCCAAGAAATAGGATTATAATAAGATCTGGAAAGACACAATCCATCAGCTATTGCTCAGAATGCATAAAACCAATCTTTTGAACTAAGAGCTGTGCTATTTGCACCATAGAATATATGTGAAAAGAAATGTGGAATTCATACAAAATGCAAAATGATGATTGAGCAGTCTTGGAGTTTTTGCTGCAACAAATGCAGACTTTGCATTATAAGCATAATGTAAAGTTATGCTGTGGCTTATGCTCATTTTCATTTCTTCTGAAAGTGAGATTTTCTATGCTTCTGAGAATCTGTAGTGACAGAAATTATACATATTTACAGATTGAAAACAAGGAAAGAGGAGACTATTCAGCAGAGGAGGACAGGAATGCAAAAGTTTTTCTAAAGGTCTACTTTTAATTGAGTTTGTCACGTACTGTAAGTACTTGTTGAGCCTTCTAACGTGTTTCATATTACATTATGAGCACTTAATTCCTAAAGTCCATGTATTCCCACCACTTTCATAGGTTACATTTTTAATAACAATTAGTCAAAATAGAAATTCAGACTGCATGATGGACTAATGTCTTAACTTCACCACTTCTAATTTGCATAAAGAAGGATCACTCTTATTAAAAGCACAGACCTTTACTTCTTTTGCAGGTGTTGCAGTCCCTCTGTCAGAGTGAACAGCCTTTTCCTGAGCTGTCCTTTCAGTCTGCTGTTTTAAAATCTGTGTTACAGTCTTTGGGAGCCCTTCATTCTGAGCTGCATTGACTACTGCAATGGGAAGAAGAATAAAAAAGATTGGTTTTCCTCCACCCTGCATTTTATGAAATTGACTTTATCAGTGAATTAGAAAACATTATTACATTAGAAAAGAAGTCTAGAGAGTCACTTGATCATGAACAGAAATCCCTAGAGAGAATGACAGAATAGTTGTTGAGGGACATGTTATCACCTACTGTTTTGCCATACCTGAGTGGTGTGCAGGGCTAAAGGTTGACTGGGGTCTGTGGGAGAATATAATGCATGAATTCTAATACCAGGACTAAACTGCAGCAGCAGCAGCAGTGTCTTAACACTGTGGTCATATTCTGCAGGGCTATTCAGTTCAGCTATAAATCGAACCTTTCTCATCCACAATTTTGTATATATATGGGCTCATGTTTGTCTGTGTTTTCAGAAAATTCTTCAAGTCCCCAGTTCTTTTAAGCAACTGAGCGCATATTTAAAATCACCTCCTTATGCAAAAGCCATTTCTCCATACCAAATTCTAAACTCATTTCTTAAGTCCCATTGAAGTCAATGAATGTGCTTTGCTGAGAATTCGAAGCAATGTGCATTTTCATGTTTGTATGCTAAGAGCGGTACATCTGTGTGAGTAAAGACATTTGCCATTGCTCATTTGTGAGCCTTTATTCTTATACAACTTCTTACCTGTTTTGTCAGCATGCTCAATGAATGTAGAAGCCATTTTTATCCCATGAGTAACTTGCTCGCGATGAGAAACCTGTGCACAAAACCTTCACTTTACTACAGAATTTAGTGCAATATGTAAGAATTTTCCATACTTCTGCAACTGTATTTAAAATGTTACATCAAATAAAAATATGAATGTAAACCTAATTAATTACCATGTTAAAACAAAAATTAAAAACACTTAATAAAACACCTTTAAAAATTATTATGCACTGCCTAATGAGGGAGGCTATCAGCAGAACACCCAGATCTTGCTGTACCAAGTGGTAAAGGATGAAGAAGCAAAGCAGATACGTATCAGCATCAGTATAATTGTCCAATTACATAATTATTAATTGATATAGTTACCTCTTGTGTTTGAGAGGCTTCCATTTGACTTTCTTTGGAGGTCATTTCATTGCACTCAGCTTCCCTGGTGCTGCTTGGTACTGTGTGCTGACTGCTACTTGATGTTTCCTAAAGACAAATAAAAATAATCGCACGTTAACAGCTAATAGTAAATTGGATTTTTCTTCCTTTTTTTCTCTATGAAGGGCTTTCACAAATAAATTCTAATATAAGTGGTGTAACTAGAACAGTCGTTTTACAGCAGAGTGCCGTTGTTATTATGATTGATATTTGTTGCCGTAAAAATTGGAACCGGCTTTTTTATAACACAGAAGATGTCAAGTAATTTCTGTTGCTGCAACCAGATTTTGACCAGCAGATACAGAGAGCTGCATGAATACATACAATGTATAATTAGACTGGAAGGGGATCAAGGTGACTAGGAAGACTGGTTCTGGCTTTATGTGCTGTGCCATCAACTTGTAACCTATCAGCGGGTGTGAGGCTAATGCAACTTTGTAAAAGGAAGTATAATAATATGTCTATATAAGAGATGCTGACTTCCTGCATATGCTTTATACAGCTCTTCCAATGCAAAAATCATGCTGAATTGCAGTTGTGAAATATGACCCATAGGCTAACCAGAAGATCCTATAAAATATACAGGCTAGCATTGTATCTACAAGTCTGACAACTGCAGTGTAATAAACAGAGCATATCGTTGAGAGTTTAAAGCACTGTCCGAGATGTCCATGTAAAGTAATTTTGGAGGTTATCTATATTTAGTTTGACTCCAGATTCTGGCAGTGATTTGTTTTCTTATTTAAAGGCTGTCACAGAACCTGTGTTACATCACATTACCTGTGTCCATGGAGTACTTTGAGGTTTAGTGATTAGAATAAATAAAGCCTAAGGATTGATATTATTAAGATATCAGTTCTGTGCTTCCTCTCTCTTGCACACTAGCATGCACACAGAGACATCTAACAAATAATTTCACTCATGTGAAATTAAATTTTCTTCTTCCTTTGTGAGAAGGAAGCTTGCCTAGTAGTTTCTACTGATAATAAGCTTTCAAATGAAAGAGCTTCTGGTCCCTCCAGCAAGAGCTTCCCAAGTGTTCAATGTAATGTGAATGTGAATGGAGGCAGAACTGTGTTTCTGAGATTGCTGCTATACTTCTAGTGCAACAGAGAGCTGTAAGCTTCCTGCATCTCAAATCCTGGAACCTCCTTGAAATCCAGCTAATTGTGGGGCAAGAAATTAGGTCTCTCCCTTAGTCATCCCATGACAAAGCATGTATTTATGGGATTTATTCTATCTTCAAACTAAGGAATGCTTACACTGCTTGCATCTCCACTAACAATTCTACTGAATCAATATAAGTAAGCATCCACTGCTTGGCCCATAATTCCTACCATACAGTAGGCAGCAAAGGCTTGTAGGTTCTATGGCAGAGAAACAACGTGCATCCCCTTCGTGGGCTTTAGGAATTCTCTTCCGCCTCTGTGCTGCCAAATCATCTGTTTCAACTATAAGATGAATTAAAATCATATGAACAAATGGTAGAATAAATTTTCTGATTACTGGCCCAGTAAATGCTTTAGTGCATTACCAGTATCAAAATTAATCCTGTCTACTGCAGAGTTTGAACTGTTAAAGTGAGGTGAGGCTTGAGGAGAGCAAGTCAGAGCATGGTTTACACTCGCAAGTTCTGTATGTGTAACTGCTGTGAGGAAGCCGCACAACATGAGGAGACATAGAGCTAACCCCATACCAAGTTGAAAAGAGGTAGTTCAAAGAAAATGAAGGGCAAATTTTTCCATCTATTCTCTGTTTAATGACTGTGTGTAGGTGTATGTATAATATGCCTTTTCATTTTATATGAATATGCTTTTCAATATATTCATGCATATATATGCTTTTTTCATTTAAGATATGCTTTTCTGTTCTAATGTGCATGTTTTAGATATGTAAGTCAAGCTCTCATTACTGGAAAAGCTCATTCATGAGACACAAAATATGTTCATGATAGTCATTATGTATCCTTTGAATGGTGTGGGGTATTAAAAAGGAATATAATTAGGCTTAATGTAGTCAGGAAGCAAATCTAATCTGAATGTCACTACTGCTTTATTGCTGTAACTTTGTACTGCTTATGTAGTAGTTGCCATATTGCAAAAGATTATAATTGTTTAATGCGACAGCTATGGCTGTCTAAAATGCAGCCTAAACATTATGGGCCAGATTTTGACAATATAATTACACGGCCTTGCTCTGGGCATGCAGGGAGGAAGAGGAACTTGGAGGTTGTCATGTTTTGTGTGTCTGTCGAGATGGCTAATTGAAATTCCAGTGACAGAGGATAAAATGCTGCTTGTTTATTATTCCAAACAAGTGGAGAGCAGGAAGACCTGTGATTTCATCCCTCCTCTGTAATGGCCAACTGTTGGATACAGGATAGGATATCCTGTAGGTAGGATTAATTTAGTCTACCCAATTAAGAGTTTGTGGCATGTTTTGTAGACCCCATAGATTTTGGAGAATATTCTGTAGAATTATTTGATGGTCTGCATGGGATAAGGTTGCTCTTATCTTATTAAGCAGGGTAAGTCGTGCCTCCAATGCAGGACTGTGGCTGAGGATCACGATCTAGATTTTATACTAGTTAAGAGTTATGCTTGTGGGAACTTGATCCCTTTATTTGTCTCTGTGGAATACACAATTCCTGCCATACTGTGCGTTATTAAATCAAGCAAGGTTATTTAATCAACCAGATCCTGCATCGTGGTGTCAGAACAGGTCCCCTCCAGCTGTGCAGGGGAGGAGGACAGACAGAGAACTCAAAGTCATTTTTGGTGGCAGGAGTGAAAAGACAACTATTACGGTGGCTTTCCCTGTGGCCCAAGAATCACCTTTCGATTACTTTTTGTTTATTCTATGCCGTATCATGGGTGAGCTTCAGAAAACACTGTCAGCTGGATGATTGTTGGCATGCTGCTAGCTCATGAATGCTTTCTTATGGTCATTTTATTTTTATTTCAGACTTCCATCGCCCTCCATTATCTTCTTTTTGTTTCAAGTCACCCTTTATGGGGGCTGCTGGCCTTCCCATGCATATCTGTATGGTACTTAATACAGAGAGCAACATGTCCTGTTGTGTCTCTGGATAATAAGTCATTCTAACCTAAACCAATACTATTTAAAAAATAAAGATGTAAATCTGAGAATAAGTCCATATACGTTTTGTTAGAGGAGTGCATTTTTATGTAGGCATTCAGATTCTGTTACTGAAGAGAACTGTAATTGCTACACGCGTTTTATATGTAAGTGTCTCATACATCAATTTTAGTGCCTCTGCACTGCAATAATTTAGACAGAATTCTTATTGCAAAATGTGCCAAGATTTGAATTTTCAGTAACTGGTCTGTGTATTTTAGACCAAGGTTTGCTTTTTTGTGTTGACATTTTTGCAGTTTCCTTCTGTTCTGACAACAGATAAAACATACTTTCCCTTTCAAAAATAAAATTGCTTTGAGGCTCAGAATATGTATGCTATGTTATATGCATATGTACATAAAACATGTATACAATTCTATATATGTATGTATGTGTTGTTCAAGGGGATCAAATGGCCCAAAAGCTTGTCCAAGAACAAGAAAGCCTTTTACTCTCTCACATTTGAAGCATATTGCTTTTAGTTGAACTGTACATTATGGTCATCATATAAGCTCTGCAGGAAGTTGGCTAATATAATATTGTTTATGTATAGGCATATTTAGAACTTACTGTTCTAAATTATCAGTATGAACAAACTTGCAGTTCCCTTCAGGCAGCAGTGGAAGTAAACTGTGAGCCTAAAGTTTCAGTTACAAAATTACTAACAATAGAATGACTGACTGATGATTTACTTGGTGTGGATCTTCATTTCTTCAAAGCTATGCTTTTTTACCTATTTATGTTCTTATCATGGTATCATCTGTGCATCAGTACTGTGAGAGTCTTGCAGAAATTTCCTATAAGAACTTCACTTATCTGCATTTCATTTCTATGATTTGTCAGCCTTGCTTAATTGTATGTATATACTTAGGGCATTTTGGGCACCATATGGAAGATTTTCATTAAAAGGTAAGGTTTTCACCATTCACTAACACTGTCCCGTTACTCAGTCTTATGCTCTGCAATTGCTAGAAAATTGGCAATTGCTACACTAGCAATCTTAGAAAATTTGTCTGGAATGACCCTCAATGAAGGAGGTGTAGTATAGCTATATAATGACACACTACGTGTGTCATTCCTGACACACGATACTATATGGTTGAGTGACTATCAGATACTTTCAATATATTCCACTCATCCTTCCTGTGTAGGGAGGGTCAGCTCACTTGCCAGAAACGGCTTGTGTTTGACACTGAATAGTGAGACTTTGAGCGGCTAGCTAGCTGAGCTGGTGTAGCAAACCACTGCAGGCCAGCATTTGCAGAACAATAACACTGAAGCTCATGACCTCTTCTCAGCTTGGTGGCTGATGATAAAAGGTGCTCATGATGCCAGTGGTGAAATTAAAGACCAGGTCTCTAAACAAACTCTGGTTGAGTTTGTGAGCACATGGCAATTCTGTGATCAGTTTTCATTGCTGCTACCCATTCCGGACAACAGTTTAGTGCATCCTACTGGTAATATGGCACCTTTCACAAGGAACCAATCTCCCTTACAATGAAGAGAGCTGTAAGTGATGGCTGCTGCCTGAGAAAAATAGAAAGATAAGTAGTTATTATTTGCATATTTGATGTCAATATTTTGAATGAAAAGCCATGCACTCCTTATGCAATAACTGAATATGTAGTAAAATGTTCAGCTATTTCGATTACTGTTTATAAAATGAATTGCTTCCTTATTTTAGCTTGGATTAATAGTTTGAATTTATCCAGATCTGGAGATCTGTCTTCAAACTACATGATTTCTCTGTTTTGCCCCGGGATTGATTCAGTGACCTTGAATAATCTTTCAACTACCTAAGTGTATAATCCCATTTTCCATAAGAGTGCAGTTACGTTAGATAGAAATGGGATTTTATAGTCTTGCAGTAAGTTATTTAACCTAAATTTAAAGAATTTAAAGATTGTTCCATATAGTCTGAGTGATTTTATTTCTGCTGATGATTTGAGAGAGCCTCCTCAACTAGCCACAGAGGACAAATACACGGATAAGTATGCTTAGAGATCACATCTTTGTTGAAGAAGTGGAACCATCTTATTGGCTTTGTGGAGAACTAGATGTCACTATTAGGCCAGGGAAAATGCATCTTCACATCACAGAAATGAAATTATTTTGTTCTGAGTAAGAGAAAAAGTCACATAATTTCTGTACACAGTTCTGCATTTCTTCATCCAGATAAACGGCAGCTAGGTTGGACCACATCATCAGAAAAGCATGTGCATAACACTTCCTATTACCAAGGATTATGCTCCAGTATGATTATGTCCAACTACAGGATTTGTCTGCTTAGTTAAAAATGCTTTAATACATCTGCAACAAACTGTGTTTTCTTCCCTACAAACTGGAGTTTTGCTTGTTGTCTGTGCAAATTGTTGATATTGGTATTAATGTTTAAGAAATGAGAGATGACTGGTAGATATGATGATATTTATTTAACATGAAAATGAACCTATGGCAGAATGTTGATGTGTCCTGTTCTACAAAGTTGGATAGCAATATTGCTTAGAAATCTCTCCAAGAAGTGCAGGATGGTAAAGCAATTTACTGTGCCATTACTGTTTTTCAGAGTGCACAGGACAGATTGTGCAATGTGTTTTATTATAGGGGATTTCACATAGTCCAAAATCATTATCTCCTACAACAATTTTTCATGGTATATGCTAATGAAGTAATAAAATGTAAAGACCTTTTATCTAAAATAACACTTAGCTGCTGCTTTGTTCTACTTTTATGTAGCATCTGGGTTCTTCTGTGCAATTTTTGATCTGTTTAGGGGAGTTGATTAAATTTAATTCAATGGAAGCAGGAAACTCCTTTTGAAAGAGAATGGCTTAATATCACGTCAAATGCAATATATGCAAAATATCACCATGATACTTGATAATGAATTGCAATCTTATAGACAAGGTTCAGTATAAAATACTGCTATGGTAGTAATCTGCTTTAGTCGTCTATTTGCTGTAAGTCTAATATTGCCTATATTGAGTGTTTGTCTGCATAAAAAAATATATGATTCCTGTAGTATATCTCAAAGAGAAAATTCTATGAGTATGAACATTAGGGAAATGTCTTAGTCATAATGAAAACTGTTCAGTAAAACAAACAATCATATTTTTTCCTCAAGCTATCTAGCAGCGCATACCTCATTTGTTAGTATTAAAAATGCTATTGTTACCTGTACAGATTTGTGCTGGTGCTGGTACTGAGCAAAGGTCTTTTGTGAAGAGGTCGTCTGCACCTTCTCAAATTGTTTCCTCACTGCTGCCAGGCCACCAGGCACAGTACAGAACTTGGCTTTCTCTGAAGTCTAGAGTGATAAAATAAGGCCAGTTGTTTTCCATTTGCACTAAGAATGTACTTCTACAAGCTGATTTTTTTAAAAGTAGTGAATAACAGTATGCTATAATGCTTATAAATTTCAAATGGAAAATTTGCAAACACTTGGTTATGTCCGTAGCCTCTTATAAGCAACTTGCACTGACGTAATCTGTAAACCCTACTTATTTTAACAGTACACATGAATTAACATTAGCATTCAGAATAGATACAGTAATAAGACAGTTGTTTTCCAGGTGTTGTCATCAAAATAAAAAACATATACATACTGTTAACATTAACTGTTGAATCTCATTGGCTTATTTTAGGACTTTTACTTGTCAACCAAAAATTAGGACCTGAAATTATGAAGTCCTTTTGGAATTTTGCAATTTAGAATTTATTTAACACTAGTTGCTAAATGGTCCTGTGTGAAATAGATCCTGCTGGTGTAGCTGCCTATTCATCTCTGCCTAAACTAGTGTCTGAGGACTCAGTGGTTTCCTCTGTAGTTTTAGGGATCAGCCATATATTTTCAGCCATGTAATACTCTGTCTTCGCAAGAATGACTCAGACAATCATAAATACTCTTTCTGGCAAGTTCATAGACCACTGCACAGGAGCGATACATTGTGATTTGGAGAACTAAAGGCCAATGTATATTTAAAAAATGTGCATGTTTGGCCTGAATCTTTAGCACCAAAAGGAGTAGGTCCCATCTACTTGATTGTCAGTAGCAGTCACTTTCCAGAACAATCCTTCTCTGCTGTTCCCTCTTCTACTTGTCTATCCTGAGTTCTGTTGCATTCAGAGTTGCCACCTGGCCCTCTGTATTTTTTCAATAGGTATTGTTGAAAAACATGCAGAGAGCTTCAAGCAGGCCTCTGTGATATGGTCTTTCTTCACTAACAACAGTGCCAAAGGTCACAGGAGTCCCTTATGCTCAGGCTCCCTGTTCTCGTTCTGTCCCTTATGTGTTACTTCTTAGATGGTACTAGAATGAAGCTTTCAGCATTTGAGCTTATTAATCAGTAAGCACAAAATAAACCACCCAATAATTAGAAATAGCCTTGTAATTAAGGTTACTAAGTAAACTTAGGTTTAGTGCTTACACCTGATGATAAGTAAGCAGATCATAAAAAACAGATTTTTTTTTTTCCCTGTGATGAGGGTGGCACGATTCTATATGTACATGGATGTAGGAATGTGAAGAGTAATTATTTTAGTGAATGAACATTTCAGGCACACCTTGCCAGCCATTTGGAGATATTTAGAGGGGGTAAATGCAGTTACGGGTCCTTGAAGGAAATGTATTAATTCGCCTTAATGGAACCAGACATACAGTTCCTTTTTCAGGCAACCATCCATTTCAGCAAGAAATTGCGAGGAGTTCCAGAATGTAAATTAAGTAGTTCCTATGTGCTCAACACAGTTAGGTTGGGTCAGGCTTCATGCAGTTCTTTTCTTTTTGAGAGAGAGTACTAACTTCAGCAATGTTTCCAATTGCAGGAGGAGGGAATTGGAGCCTTCTCAGCCAGGTGAACTGCAGGAATCTGCTCCAAATACACACAAGCAATTAGGAAATAAGGAAGTCAGCAGGCAGGAATTTGGTGGTTGGAAAACACCCAGACTTTGGTGAGTGTGGCTGGTGGCTGTTTTCACTATGTGGCTTCTGGGCTGTCCAAGCACCCAGAAAGTCCCTTCAGCTGCTGCAGACCACTTCTCCCAAGACCAAAGCGCAGGTAAGACTGGGAATCCTTCTACAGCTCTTCTTGCACATGGACAAAGATACTGGCTGGTGAGAGCTGCATTGTAGTCCTTCTTTTGCCAGATATGCTCTGATTTACAGAAATTACTCTGGCCTAGTTTACAGTAAGAAAAAGGTGATCTTCCCACGTGCTGAAAGTTTAGAGTAAATAGACCATTGTCATTCTAACATTGTAGCAAGCCAGCATAATGCCTCCATTTCCTGATACAAGTGGGCTGAGCTACTAACTTCTAGGTAGGATTTTAAGATATAGTAAAAATACACTTTTTACCCCTTAGTATTTCAGCAGAACTGAGGCAGATTTTCCTGATTTTCCTGGCTGAGATCTGAAGACCCAATTTTCAGATAATCCTGACTGATAATTAAATGTGTGGTAAAGTGGTCTTACTCTATTTCAATAGATTATAAATTCCTTTAGCCAAATACTTTATGAGCTACTTGGTATTAGTATTGAACTTTGCTGTAAAATACCTAATTGCTATTGATAGACATGTAGAGAAATGAGTAAAACAAAATTTAAAAGTTTTTTCTAAATATTTTTCATATAATGCCCATTTTTTAATAATTTTATTATAAAACAATACTTTTTCATACACCTTGTCTCATAGAGCTGCTATTTTAAAATGCAGCAATTTCAAATTCTTTAGTTTGAACAGCAAGAGGTCTAAACTTAATGTGCTTTTGAATATGATTTTATTATTTGGTAGTATTTTTAGTAATGCAGAAACTGCTGGGTTTTGTCATTATGAGCTGAAAGAATAACTGTGTTGCTAATCTGTCTCAAGCCTATGGTCCTAATAAATGCAGTTCATGCAACAGGGGAATAAAAAGAACAGTCCTTCCATTGAATTAAAGGGAATCATCCAAATGACCAAAAGTATATAGCATGAAAAATCTCATTCAGTAGAGACAGAGACTGATGCATCAATACAGTTGCTAAGTAGATTTAGTAATTTAGGTTTCAGATTTTGACCCCCATAGTGGTCCATCAGTCAGCTTGTACAAATAAAGAATGTAGGATATGTCACTATGCAAAGCAAACACAGAGCTAAGAAGATAAGGAACCATTGATATCTTACATGAGCAAAGGAGTTGCTACTTTCTGTCTCAGACACAGCAGCCTTGTACAGAGCCATTCTTTCTTTCAAGGAGACAGTCTCCTGGAAATCCAGTGTTGTGTTATCGGCCCTGGAAGTGCTCTCTTTAGGTAGTCCTCTTACAGGTTTGCGGGAACCCACTGTAAGTACAAACAGACATCATATTTTCTAAGAAGGAAACAGGTACCTTTTTTCCAAATCTTGAAAGAAAAGCAGTGGTAGAAAGGAGCAGTATTATCAACTTTTTAGCAATTATATCTTATTTTCAATTTAGAACTTATTGAGTACAGAAAAATTTAATTCAATGAAGTTTTTGAAATGGGGAAATTCCTCAGGGAAATGACAAAAAGCTTTTTTTTTAAAAAAATGCAATTTTAACAGCAAGCATAGTATATTTTTCTTAGTAGTGTTACATTTGCATTATTTTATACTGTAAAAAAACATTGTAAGTACTACAAATAACCAATTATAATTAGATATATTATGTTCTAATTAGCTTTATACATTATAGTATTCATTTGCTTAACAGAGAGTCTGTTCCAAGTTGATTGTAGATTTCAGTTGTTTACTGATAGTGCATTAGAGTATGTTTTAGTTGGTTTAGTACTACTAAAACCTTATTGAAAATTATCTAAATTACTAATGACATTTTAACCTTATTTCAATATGTGAAGGCTATAGACTTATCTATAAGCATCTGCAATTCAGCCACAGTGAATGGGGAGACAACACTTCAGAGTACTCCTGAAAGAGCAGCACTGAGTTACTAGCAGTAGGAAATTTTTTGTGGTGCTTTCTACATTCATATGACTGTATTAGAAGAATTCCATATACCCAGAAAAGTGCCTTAAATTTAGGGTAAAGATATTTTTCTTTCTTTCAGACAAAGGGAAAAAAAGTATGTTGTGAACATCTCTCTTGTCTGTCACCAGAGGCAGAAGAGGTTTCATATAATCCCACAGGCTGAAAGTTCCTCTTGTCCTGCCAAGGTTTTTCTACAGTGCATGAAAAATTGGGTTGAATGACACTAGATTTCTGTAACCAGGACACTCCCTTCCTTTTTGGGAGGGGAAGGAATTTGAAGACTTCAAGAAGGTATATTTTTAGTAAAGCCACCAGAATCTAATTTTTTAATCCTTTTGCTTGTGCTGCAGATATCAGAGCACCCTGATCTTCCCTAAATCCATCTATATTTCTCCTTGTCCTTGCATAATAGGACAGAATAAATTTGTGCAACCTGCATCGCTTTTTTTTAAACAATTATATTTTCTGAAATTACAGAAACAAGTTGTAGCTGAACCAAATTATCTCAGGAAAACCCATGAAAACCCACCCTACCCCTCCACCCCCCAGCATGATATATCTTGGAATTTCTTGAAGTTGAGGAAATTACTGACTTTAAAAAGCGGAGAAGGGGCAGGAAGAAATAGTGTAGGTATGTCCTCCTGTTCTATGTATTTAATTCAAGCCAGTAGGTACCCAAACTAAAACCTTAAAATCCATTTCCAAATAGGAAAGGAAAGTTAAGGAGGAAGCTTCAGATGTATGCTTTCTGCCAGCCATTGGCACTTTACTTGTATTCTTACATACTCTGGCACTGCTGACACCCTGTCTTCCTCATTCTGAGTGTGCTTTGTCACTTTGTTGCAGCGCAAGGCTGGAGGTTTTTTTAAATAACATTTATGTTTAATGTGTACAATTCATTTATGCTTTTTTCGTCTTGCTGATGATTTGCAGACTTATTGATTAAGCAAATCAACTTGCCATAATTTTGCTAAGAAATGAGTAACTGCTCTTTGTACAGTGTCGGCTATCTCATAATGTGCATGTAAAACACCAAGGACATACTAGAGTGCATTTACCTTTTCTACGATTCAGTGCAAACCAGCAGCATTTACAGCACTGTTCTTTAGAAAGAAAAAAGTCATCAAAATCCTCTCCTAGGAATTTTTTGTGTGTGTCAATTTTTAAGACAAATTTCCCAGTCTCCTGAAATTCACCACCCAGTGGAGACCAGCTCCACTCAATCCCTTCCTGGAGCAAGTAGAGGGGCACAACTCATTTTGGTTTATCCCCACGTGTATAGGGTGGAACTTGGTGACTGTTTTTAGGGCCTGAGGGCTGGATAGCATTTGCCAGAGTCAGCTCCTTGTTCTGGAAGCCTAACTGTAATACATAATTGTTATACATATATGCATTACAGAAACTTGTGCTTGGTCAATCACATTTCTTCTTACCTAAGTTGGTTCACTTTTGATTATTGTTTTGTTTTACTAAGGCAGTGGTTGAGAACACAAAAGATACAGATTAAAAAATACCCCATTTCCTTTTGAAGTACCCACTCTTTCTCTTTAATATTATGATAGGCAGCAACAAAAGAGACTTTCTAAAAAGCTGTTTACCTGGCACAGAACAGAATGCCAGGGAAGGGGTATCCCACCAAACAGGGAAGAATTCCAAGGCACATCTGGCCTTTCTGCCTGTTCACTGTAAAAGTGTTTAGCTGGCATAGGTGTTCAAGGTCCAGATATAGCAAGCAAATATAACAAGCAACTCCAATCATCAGTAAAAATCAGATATAGATGCAGACATGCATGGAAGAGCGGTCTCAGTGTAAACATACTGAGTTTCTTAGTATTTTTACCTGACCCTACTCATAACTTATGTGAGGATAATTTTCCTTTTTATTATGCTTATCCCATGCAGTACATTTGTATATTGCAAGTAATCGTGATAGACAAAAGAATTGCTACAGTTCAAGAAATAATAATAGCAGCAGTAAGAATCAGTGAAAGTCAGTTGGAAGGGAAAAAAAGGTTTTCAGAGAAAGCAGAAATCAGAAGAGAGAGAGAGTTGCTGTTCTTCAAGTAAGAAGCCTGTACATTAAACCAAATCTAACCAAAACAATGGAAAGGTTGAAAGTATGCTTCGGCAACACAGAGGGATAGTCCACCATAGCCAAACAGTGTCAGTTCATTTTTAAAGGCAGACTGAATTATGTAAAAGACTACTACCAGCATGATATTTATAAGCCATTGCTTTAATTTTCAAGAATGTTTAGGAGTTTAAAAACTTTCTTGGTATTGTTCTGATTCAATAAGGGATTCTTGGATTCTATCTAATTGTAAGCATGTGAATAGTTTCATTAAGCGCAATGGGAATACTCATGTGCTTAAAGTTAGACAAGTGATTAAATTCCTTGCTGATTTGGGGCCAATGAATTTAATTAACTGTTTTAAAAAACATTTTAATAGATACATATTATTAGCCACCTGGGGAGTGAAGGTAATAGAAACTATTCTCTTGTTAGCTTTAAAACAGGAAATGCCCTCTCTTTAGAAGCTAGTTGTTTTACAACATAATGTGAAACTCTTTGTGGTGGTGTGAGAGATTATATGATCTAAGCTTTTGCTCATTCAAGAGAAATTAAAGGTGTAACATCTTCTGATTCTTTCGGGGATAAATGTGGGCTTGTGATGAAATAGTTTGTAAGAAGAGCGTTATGTTTACCAAGGTGAGGTATGCCAACAAAAAGCTGTGTGCCTTTGTCATATGGGACTCACACAATAGTATCTATTTCAGAGAATTTAATTCTTTTATTAATGATAAGTTACATCAGTTCTATAAAGTAAACGGAGCTTGTCAAATCTTCTGTGCATAATAGGACTGGAGAATTCTGGCTTTCTGCCATTTTTTCCAATGATATGACTACATTAGCTATCCCTTATGGGCTTCTCCAGATTTTCACGATAGGTTGAACAGCAGTATGAGCATGCCTTCATTGTTTTTCAGTGGAGACAATAGAAGTTGTTGGTACTCAGTCATAGAGCTTGCTGTAAATGTTGCTCAATACCTCTTCTAGGAAAATACAATTTTGGCATAATTGAAACATTTAGCAAAAAGTTCCATAGCACTTTAGTGGTTTGAGGGTATTGCTGAAAAATTGAAGCAAGTTGACATATATTGTCATCGGTTATAGAAAACTCAAAACTTACAGTGATGGGAGAAATAATCTATGGATCAGCATTATCTTATATTTTTCAGGACCTGAATATTTATTCAAGTGCAGAGTTGCAGATTTCAGTGCCTAACTTCAGCTATTAGAAGTTAAGAGTTTTCACCAGTGCTTTCAAACACTGAAATGAGTCTATAGGGAATTTACTTCTCATAAGACTGTCTGAATGCAAAATGGAGTATTATGGCTCTCACAGGAGCATAGAAAAACATTATCCCCTATGGGTCTGTCACATTTTTAGAAAAAGCTTCATTTGTAAGAGGCATGAATTGTTGACTCTGCATTTTTACAGAGTTCATATTCTTTGTTATTCCTGGTGGACCAAAAAACTGCTTCTGAAACATACTGTGCCCAATTTAGACTCAGAGGCAAAGTGGGTATGGAATGGAGAATTCCATTCTCTTGTTAGAGAGGAAAAAGAAAGGCTTTGAACTAGGAGAGTCTAAAAGAGAAGGGAAAAAAAAAAGGTCCTTACAACCGTATTATAAAAAAGATACCTGAAAAACTTGAGCAGATGTAGAGAAGAGCCACAAAAAAATACTCCCACATGGAGAACTGCAGCTGTATCTAGTTGATGGAAGAGAAGGTTATGGAGTGATATGGTCCTAATATATAATCATCCTTCCAAGAACAAATGAGCAGGTGTTAAAGACCTCTTTAATTTGGTGGGGAAAAAAGGAAAAAAGATAACCAATGGCTGAAAGTTAAACCTGATAAAAGATCAGGTATTTAGTTTGAACAATAAGCATAATAAACCTAGCAGCATTAGCTAGAAAAGGTCTTGCGCACTGAAATTTCCTTTTCCCTTGATCTGCTAGAGTCTGGAATTGCTAAACATGCAGGCTAAACATTTTCTGATCAAAAAAAGAGTGGAGTCAGTAATTGGTTGATACTATGTAGATGGCTTATTAATTTTATTGGCAGAGTGGACAAGTCTTTTTATGCTATTTATTTGGGTAATCTCTTGGTTTACATAAAGTCAAGTCCTAGACACTCAGAAGTCACTAAGTATTTTCTGTCAGAAAATTGTGTCATCCATGCTCTTCCTCTGTTAAAACAAACCAAAACACAGATACATAAAGTCTTTGAAACCGTCAAGCAGTGGTCTCTAAAGTGGGATGTGTGCACCCCAGGGGCTGTGCAAGACAGTCCATTGGGGTGCAGGAAGAAAATATTTTTTGTAAATAAACACTTTTTGAAGGATAATAATTTTTTTTCTAATTTCATCCATCATCCTTCTTTAATATCTATTTGTGTGTATGTTGCCTAATGTACACAATGTATTAGTAGAGTAGTACATGTATACAATTTGTAGGTAAATACATATACTAACATTGGAAGTGCATGCTCAAAAATGTTTTACTGATAGGGATGCACCATCAAAAAGGTTTGGAGACCACTGCCTTAGAGTAAAGCGAGACATCAGAGCAACGTGGTAATGCTAACCTTCAGAGCTGTTGCTGTGGCCATTTTCTGATGACATCTTTTCAAAGATTGCTCTCCCTCTTTTCACGCTAGACTCCTTCAGAGAAATGACAGTATGGCTTACAGGCTGACTCTTCAATGTTGATGAAAGTAAGCTTCTCTCACTTTCTGTTTCCTGTTAGAAGACATCAAGAGGATGTGTGTTAAAAGCTATTGGTAGGAAACAGATGTGGGTTTTGGGGGGAGGAGAGTGTATGAAGAGGCAGCAGATTAGAAGGGGGTGCTGTTTTGGGGGAGATATTCTCCAGATGCCATAAGGTAAATTGCTGTAGCACTGCAGGCTGTGGGTTCATGTGTGCTGCCCAGTTTATAGTTCAACAGACAGTGATGCTTGGCAGTTTTATTTTGCCATTTCTTGCACATGGTTTCTTCCACAAGAGAAGAGTGGTGGTGGTAAGGATCACAGTAAAAGACACCAGTTGCTCATTTAAACACTATTTGTACATAGAAACGTCGACGGAGGGCATTTTATTAATTTCATTTACTGGTATGTAAGAATATGTAAAAACAAGAAATGATGACTTGGAGACGAGATGTACATGGGCATTTGTATTTCAGAAATTTGATTTTCAATTCTGCTGTGACCTATCAACTGAATTTAGCTTATCACAATAGTGGGTCAATGTTCTATACAGATAGTTTACACAATATCATTAGGATCTCATCATCACACTGTGGCCTCAGTCCTTTGAGGCAAAATGAGTAAATTATTGCTAAGCAAGACTTTAATGTGCCGAAGCTGGTGTTTTGGGGTGCTTCTCCTTCCTTCCATGCAATATGCTACTCAGTAGGGAGTTGGACACAACAGCTGTAAAATCTCAACCACGGTTCTTCTATTAAGTAAATAACTGAAACATCTGGAATAGCAAAAATATGCTTTTTTTGCAAGGGAATAAAATGAAAGGTCCACTGCATGTCCACTTCCACTGTCCCTGTAAAAGAGGTGGCAATATCCAAAAAGAGAGTGGGTAAGTGGTGGGTCTGGTGACTGCATAAATCTCTCCAGCAAGATTTTGCATAACTTATTTGCTAGAGCCCTCAATTGCTTAAATGGCATATGTTTTCAAAAGGTACTGCCTTCATTAGACTAATTCCTTTTTATTGTTTGCAGACAGCTTTATTATTGTATACCAGTTTAATGCTACCCTTGTATATGATCTCACTGAAGTAACTCCTAACTGCTTTTAGATTTAGATATTATGCATGGTGTGTAAGAAGCAGCAAAATTTGCCCCTGAATTGATTATCCTAGATTGGAGAGTATTTTCCAGTAACTATTTAAAAAAAGAAAAAGAAAAAAAAAATAAAATATTTTTAAATGCAATGCAACTTAATGAATCCTCAAATAGAACTCTTACAAAGAAAACAATATAAAATAAATTGTAAAAGCCATTTTCACAGTAACATAATCAATTATACATTCACCTTGAATTTTATGAAACTAACAGTGAACAAGCATTGGAAATACACTTTTGAAATGAGTGCATCATTAGCAATCAAGGACAATTGTGCTTCACCCATCTTTAATAAATATATACTTTTCTCATAGCTGCTGATAGCTTTTATCTTAGATACGTGTTGTACTTCATTTCTTGACCTGTAGTCATTCTTTGCAAGAATATTCCTTCCAGTACATGTACAATAGGTAATGTCTTGTGGAAACTCATAATTTTATAACACTCTGTCTACTTCTGTGAGCTACGGTAGCTTTTGCTTGAGATTAGCTGAAAGATTTTTGCATGATGTGCCAGCATTGAAACAAATGACTGATTAGACCATAGAGGCTGAAGATGTTTTATTACCATGAGTATTGTAAATCCCTTTTTTCAGAAAAAATGCCTATGGTATCACCAATCATCAGTTATCTTGTCATATCAGTCCCTCCCAACCTCCACCCCTCCCCCAAACGAGCACTGCTGCTATTGCTTATATGGAATTGAACTTGAAAGGTAATATTGAATACAGCGGATAATTTTAGCAGATAGGCCAGGAGGTACAATCAACACACCGGAAACCCTAAACGTGGCTAGATTTAAAGGTGGCATAGAGGATCTTAACCAATACTGTGGGGTTTGTTGCCTTTTATTTAGCAGGTTAGCAGAAGATAATTGGTTTAAAACTAATTTGAATTATCCTCTAATTGCTTTTACAGTTAGCAGCATATTTTCCTTGGCTATTATGGAAAGTATTTTTGGAGGGTAATAGCAAGAGAAAGATTTCTGGAGTGAAGAAAGTAGCCGTCTTTCTGCTCCATGACACTTCCTTGTACCCTTCCTCGCTAGTCTGTCAGATACTTTCAGGTTGTACATCCCACTCAGAAATGACACGGTGGCACAGTGCCAGTAAGATCAGCTCTGTGACCAGGCTGGGTTACAATGCAGGCATGACAGCGCAGCAGCACAGGTAGGATAGAGAGCTTGGCCAGAACGTAGGTATGCTGAGAAGAATGAGATACTTAGGTGCCAAGGGTATCAGGAGACAGCAGGTGGCTGAAATGAGTGGGGTGTTTTGTGTGGGAGGGCTATGGCTTCAAACTGCTATTCATTTTGTACCCTTTTTCAGAGATGGTTATCAGCTACAATTACAAGCCAGTAATTATGATATTCTGGTTTAAAACAGCTGAAGAGCTGACCATTATGTCTGAAATCTGGTATGGATGATCTGTGATGCAGAAATGGCTACGCAGAGGAGAAATGAAGGATGGGGGAGGGGGAGGAGAAATAAAAAAAATGCAGCTGTGCACATTGTTAGATCAGCCTGAACGTGTCTGTCCCCTACTTCTCCAGTTCTGCAACCAGCCAGTACCTGGCATAAATGAGAACAGCCTCAGGATCATAGTGCCACAGCATTGTGTGTGCTTTCAGTAGTCAACACCAGAGAATCACTTTAATGATGTTCTAACTTCTACAGTATTAGAACAAAATAGAAAACTCAAAATATACTGTGTTTTCAACTACCGTTGGCATCTTTGAGAACAAAATCATCTAGGTGGGTTTTTTTATTTCTACTACATTTTTCTGTAGTTACCAGTAACAGCTAAAAAACTTCAGAATTTACTGTTTCTTATTCTTATTCTTGCAAGTTACGGACCAATATAAATTTGATTTGCATTTTTCTTAACTCTATTAATTTTATTACCTTGTAGCATATTTCTATAATGTTTTTTTCAAATTTTCATCTCTGCAGTAGTAATGCCATGACCTATAAAATTGATATAAGTTAGTATTTTGGACATTTATTTTAATATGCATTTAAAAAAAAATTCATGTATCTTTTCTGACCATTTTTAATATCAGTTACAGGAATATTGGCCCTACTTAAACAGATTTCTGAGATGTTGGCCACTATGGCAGAAGGTGTTTTCATTCAATTTGTTTTCCTGTGTTCAGAAAAGCATATGTGTCAACTAAAACTGGAAATCTGGGATAATACTTACAAATTGCTCAGGCATAAAATACTACCATTTTCTTTAGTGTTCAATTTTTCCACCTACAAACTTGTCTAAATCTCAGGTTTTGTTTTGTAGTAAGCATTATTCCCATTTTTCAAGACTGCAGTGGGTTCTTTATTCGGTATTTTTGTAATTTGGAGATTTCAGTAAACAGTGTCAATTACCAATTCTAGGAATACTCTTTTCAGTTTTATGCCACGATATCAATTTGTCATCCTAGTCCCGTGAAGCATTTTGTTATAGGCAACTGAATGCAATTTACTGTAGCTTCATATGAAGTAGTTTGAGACTGGAGTTTATTGTTCCAAATATCTTTGTTAATTTGTCTTTTGATTTCTGTGACTGCTGCCTGTAATAATGTACCCAAAAAAGGATAACTATATTTTCCTCTATAATTACACAGACATTTTGGGGGACTGCTAATATATTTGTCCACAAAATATACTTACACTGTAGTGGATCTATAATTTTAAATACATTAATTCTCTTTTAGTTGTTTCTAATTATGTCCTCCTTATTTTCATAGCTAGTTTTAGCTTTTACCACAATTTTCCACAGTAATCCATATTCTTTAAATCCTTGATATGGTGAATCCCTATATAGGTGCATGGTCCGTTTAGTGGTCTCTGTGGGGATGGTGCTGTTCTGATATACAGTGATGATGGTCTGGGGCAGAGGAACTGCATGCTTAGCACTGTGCGGAACGTTTTGCTCTAAACAAACCAATTCTATGACCATGTATATTCTCTTCTGTTGCTCCCTTTCGCTATCACAGTGTCCCCCACATGACAGTCTCCAGCTGCCTTAGCCCCTTTTTGCAAACAGCATCCCTGTCTTAGTGGTGCTTCTGAAGGATGATTTTCTTGCACTGTTGCTCCAGCTGAAGTGCTAGAGCTCAGATTTATTCTCAGAAAATGCTATTTCCTACTGTGAAAAAGTTATTGGGAGGTGTAACGATTACCATAAACTCCTTTTAATCAGGATAAATTTAATTTGCGTACTGTTTTATTGGGGTATCTACCCAGATAACCGAATGGCAGTGAATGGCAAAGACATGTGCCAAGAGGTGCTTAACTAGAGGCTAATATATGCAACTCTTGCAAAAGTTGCCAAATGAAAACTAAAAGAATAATAATTTTTTTTTCTTTCTGATTAATGCAGGGTTCAATTCATGTCAAGCTTTTGTACTTATGTGTGTGTTCTTGGTGGGAGCAGGTATTCAAGTGGGACATAGACTGTGTGTGGAGCACCCTGTTTAACAGCATTTATTCCATTTTTTGTTGGACATAATTTGTCGAAATCCGTCTATATTTAAGTAACTTTCTATGATGTAATTACTTCAGTTTTACTTACTGGCTCTAATATTATGTTCTATTTTTGAATGGACTTCTCAGAAAAAGGTGACACAAAGCTGTTTTTATGTTCTGATCTCATACTCTAGACATGATGAAAAGAATAAAGCACTGGAGTGCCTAATTTCAAGGAATATGCAGTCATTACATTTAGAAATGCCAACGATAAAGATTCCAATTTCAGTGGCCTACTGAGTGACTATGCTTCATTTAGATAGTGGATTTTCCACTTGCTATCCAGTCCTGCACTAATCTAAAAGTCAGTAAGCCAGAACACATAAAGTTTTAAATAGAGGAAAACTATTTACCAAATTACTACTACCTTTTCTGCATACATTGAACTACCTTGGATTGAAAGGGGAATTTGCAGTCAGTATATTAAATAGATTGCCAAAAGCTACTATTAATGTTCGAAGTATTTAATATTTTTTAAAGGACATCTTTAAATGTATTAAAAAAATGCACTCATCCCCATCCCATCATGTCTTAACTACTTTTGTTACATGTGCTACCTAAAGGAAAGCTAGGTACCATCTAATTTTCATTTTATTTATGGTCTCCACTAAAAGAATGCATGTGTAAGAAATGACAAAGAGGAGTAGAAGGAATAGGCCCAAAGAGAAAGGGTAAAAGCATAGGTTGAAAGGCAAATAATAAATCCATAAATGGATGATGAGGTAGGAAACAAGTGGAGCAGTAAGGTAAGTGTTTAGAAATAGTTGCTTTAAAAATAGTTACATAAAATCTTGATCCATCAGTGCATTTTATTGGGATTGTAACTTTAAATACTTGAGGGTTGCTATTCAAATAATTGTTCTCAATAGCAATTCAAGTTATACTTAATGTCTAAGCGCTCTGCTGGACTGGCCCTAACATTTACTATGGCCTACAAAAAGCTGGCATCTCAAATTCCAATTCAAAACAAGAGACTGCTTCGCTGGAGAGCACACAGAATGATTTGAGGTTAATTCTAGTGCTGAACAAGCTGGTAATATCACTCAATCTCACTCAATCTCAGTGGAATCACTCAATCTCAGTGGAATATAAAAAAATAAAAGATAAAGCAACATAGTCCTGGCCTGCCTGGAAAAAGCCTTTGAAAGTGCCAGCATGAGACAAGTTGTTTCTGATAGATTTCTCATTTGTAATTAAAAATATGATGGAAATCCATTCTGGTGCAATTTAGAAGCAGGGAGTGCATGGAATCATGTCTACCATCTGCTGGAATGCTGATGGCATTATTAAGATTGATGACAACCCCCCTAAAGTGACTATTACAGAGGAGTGCTAATAACACCTGCTGCATAAACTCTATGAAGCCAGTAAGTAAACTGTTGAGACAAAGCCACAATTGTCGGCTGATTCTCTGCAATGCACCACTTCACTAAGACAGAATTTCTCAAGAGGCTTTAAAAAAACCCCTATGGCTGCCTGGAACCTGCTCATTCCTTTTATCCCCAGACCAGCTCCAGAGATGCTTATCTTTTTCAGCTGCTACAGACAGTTTTAAAATAAGACAGTATTTTCATTTGGAGGAAGGGTATAAAATAACTCTGCTGTATACACGGAACAGAGGCCCTGAAAAGAGCTTGTTGTCAACCCGAGGAAAAAGATCTATTTGCAGAATTGCCATCTTAGAGTGGGGCTCTACACTAAGAAAAAACATTGAAGGGCTAAGTTCTGCCTTGAAATGCCTATAGATTTCACTCTTAATTACCAAAATTCCCACTGATTTGCCATTTTTCACCATAGTAAAATTGATAGAGGGTCCCTGGTCTTACTACTTAAAAAGCAATGGCCTAATTCTTTGAGCTAAAAAGGGAAATTCTTTTAATTGTTAACAGCATTTGGCATACATTAAATTATTGAGCTGTTCAGACTCTGTCCCATGGAAGGAATATCAGTTATATGCAGCTCTTTGTATTATGTTGATTTGAAATGTTATAGCAGTTTTCACAGTATGATAATGAATATTTGTGCTAAATCAGCCACTGGACAATGGATTAAATAGAGAACTACAGGACATACAGTAGCTACAGAAACTTCCCTTCCTAAACAAATACTGTGCAATGGTCCATCTCTACTGGCATTTTTGGAGGACAAAGTAGTTGTGTGTTTTAGAAGCACATAAGAAAACTGAGGCCACAGTTAAGTAATTTGACAGTGACCAAACATGTTTTAATAAGCTTTTTTTAAGCATGGGATACTACAGTAATTGAGTAACATCGTTTAAAGTAGGCCAGCTACAATATCTGTCAAAAACTAAAGATAAAATTTATGAAAACTGCAAAATAAAAAAACTTGGTAGAAGTAAATCTTACTACAACCTTTTAAAGCAAATTGAAATAAAATCACACACAAATCAAACAGAATTTATACTAAGTTGGTACTAGAAGTCTATGTAAATCACTGGCAATACATTACCAGCAAAATATGCAGAATAAGAAGTCCAGATCTGAGACAGCTGTGTTTAGTATGAAATATATTAGAAAGAACAGCAACAAAAGACTGGAGAGCGTACAGGCAGCATAGCTTTGTAACCAGCATTAACAGGCTACGGTTTTCAGGCTTGGTTCAAGTCATGGAAACTGTTTTCTAAACCAGTGTGATCAGTAACCAAGAATAATGTCAGAGTTCTTTTTCCAAAATCATGACCTGTGGCCGCGTAAAATGCTATGTCACCACACAGGAGGCACAAAATAAGATTTGAAACATAGCAAAAATTAAACACAGTAGCTTTCCTCTTCTATCTCCTCTTGCTTTTTTCACTTTTTTATTTACATACATATACCAAAAATTTCAATCACACATGATAACTTGTGCTTTCTGTTTATAATAATTCCAAAGTAACTGGAAAAATGTTTTACCACAACATTTAAATGTAAATTTTTGCAAATAATTTTGTAATTAATTTTTTGTAAAATTTGTAAATAATCCTACTCTGTTTGAGCACAATAAAGTTTTATTTAAAGCTTCCACAATAAACTTAGTACCCTCTTTGCATTGCAGTTGTAAAAGGAACACCTGTATACTAAATTCCCATTTCAGCTCTGAGTTTGTACTTTTGTTCTTTATTATCTTTTTTTTCTCTTACAATGCATATTTAGGGATGTAATTTTATAACTCTCAGTGTTTTCACCCTTACAGCGGAAATTTAAGAACCATTATTTTATCAGTGCTACTGTTAATTGCAGGTATGGGACTGGAAAAAGCAAGCTACTTATTCAGGGTTTCATGAGAGCATGAGTGGTCTTGAGTTTTTTGTTTGTTTGTTTCTTGTAAATTCACTGACAATATATGCTTTTCTTTGCACACTCTCTTGCTGAAATTTGCTTAGATTCAGAGGTGCATTAGTTTAGACCTCTTAACGTTCTTAAAATATCTCAGTGTGTGTCTCTGCCTTTAAGCAAAACAAAATAATGATTTTGAAAGTGGTGTTTTATAACATGATCATTTTGTGTCTAGTATTGCTGCAGACAGTTACATTCTTTCTGTTGTCATTTTCCACAGTCATCTGCTATTTCATGATTTTTGTAATTATTTTAAATAGCTGGAAATTATTAGAAGTATGCTGTGGTGTGAAACAGAAAACAAAAATAACAAAGCAGAAACAAAAGCACTAGCAGAGTGGGGAGGCAAATGACTTAGAAAATGGCTAATATTTCTAATTCTTAGTAGGCACTTTATTTTAACTGCCCATTCTCACATACACCATTCTTCTCCCTCGACCCTCCACTTTGTTTCCTTCCAAAATATTGCCTGGCTTCTAAGATTTGATAATTTTCCAGTAATACTGAGCATGCTAGTTCCCAGAGTTCACTGATACCACTTTTAGAAGCAGGACAGAAGAAGCATTTTCCTTCAGTTGTTCAAGCAACTGAGGCAGGTCCCTCTGTTGTAGTCAAGAGCAAAAAGAAAAATGCATGGGCTTAGTCTAACTAAAGACAATCCCGTAGTAAGAGCTTCAACTAGTTGACACATTTTAAAGTCTAAAATGTGTTTATTTCCATTAAACATACACTAATTTAAAAAACTTAAACATATGGTGTACTCTCTGATATTGCTTCCAAAACTACAGTAAGCAGTATGTGTTCAAGTGCCCATAATTTTTCATTTATTCAGTAATAATACAGGGCACATCAAGCGAACCTTCTAAGTTGTTTGCTCTGCACATCACATGCTGGGTGATACATGAGAGATACACATGCTGGGAACTTTTGGTGAAGTCTACAGTACTCCTGAATTTAAAATTCCTTGTAAACATTTTCTCAGTGAGCTAAATTAAGATTTACCGCACTGCTTTTTTTTTTTTTTTAATACAATGCTTATATGGGCTCAACTAATTATCTCAAGCAAAGGCTTTTTTATCTAATATTCATTGCGTGTTTTTAAATTAGTTTTTTTCCCCACAATATTACTATCGATAAAAGCTAGTAAATTTATGTATTATCAGCGTTCCATATTTTTAAGAAATAGCACTTTCTTTGGTCAGATACTGGGCTGATGTTTGAAAATGAATAATAAGAGAAAATGAAACAGATATTCTACAATGGAAGATTAACAATGAGTGTATAAAGAGGGTATTATGTAAGAGATGTAGCTACAGAGAATTCAAGATGAGCTATAAATTATAGTAAATGATGGAGACTCTGAGACAGTGGGCATAACTAGGGAGATTCTCAAAACTGGTATTACTAGACCATTTTCATACCCATAGTCCGGCAACGATATTTATTAGCTGTGACAGAACTTCATATAAACAGCTTCAGAGAAAGACAATGCATAGCTTGAACGCTCCTGGGTATATGAAGTTCACGAACTGCCTAATCCTGAGTAACATCTACTATTCCCATCTTATTAACCAAGTCTTACAGTTGAAACAAACATACCATCACACCATGACACAAAAGAGAGAAAAAAGAAACAGGGTTAAAGTATGGCAACAGTATTTTCTTTCCCATTTGCTAAATGCCTAGAGATTGCTCAGCTTTAAGATAACATGCCATCTTACTTTAAATCTAGGCAGCAAACATCTAAAAAAGGATCCCATCTTTACAGAACTTTTTTTGAAAGAGACAACAGAGCAAAAAGAAGAGCTGACAAAAGGGAGAAGACACAGAGCAAAAGGAGCACAAAGGGAAGCACAGGAGAGATCTCGTTTGTGAAAAGAATCCCTGAAGGATCTCTTCTATCAAGACACCTGATGTAGACAGCAGGTCATTTGTACCTTTCTGTACTATAACGGCTCATGTTGACATCTACCCATATACTAGTACTACCTGTGCCTTGGACGTATAAAGATGGAAAGTATTCTATGCTGTACTTCTCTTCGAAAACTCAGGAATTGTTCTACTTTCATGAAGATTCAGAACAGTAGCATGAAACTCCTGAGTACAGTTATTTTGGACCCATTTACTTCAACCTCATGACAACAACTTCAGAAAACATGGTGAGTCCATTTCTCTTTCTACTAGATACTGTCAGAGAATAACAGAATTGTTAACAGTTTGTTCTCACAGATGTTATACAGGTTGGAGGAAAGATAACAGGAATAGACATATTAGGGATTTTATTTTACATATTTAATAGCCTATTGAAATAGTCAGTAATTGTAAGTATGTTTTGGTGCAGGTGCTTATTTGATTGTTAACTTGAAATTGTTCATTTGACATATTACACATTGTACTCTGCAACAGCAAGTAATGTCTCTTTCATTCCAGTTTAATTTATGGATCTGCTCTCTCCTCCATACCACCACCTGTGGATTTTTCAGGCTTTATGTCACAAGCTTATTTCCTTCCTAATCAACTTAACGCAGATGTTATGTTTCTCTCCAAGTGCCGTTTCCCAAGACATGATAGTAACGGACGTATTTACTTCCCATCTTTCCACGTCACTTTCATACTTCAAGAATTGATTAAGATGCCACAGGCTGGTAAATTGTTCCAAATACCAGCAGACAGAATGACAGTGAAAATGTTTTAAGATTTGTTGCTTTCTGCCACAAGTGACAAATACTTAAGAAGAAGTTACTTAGGATAAGAAGTATTGTCTATAAAATATTGCAAACTAAAATTAAACTAAATGTGGAGATGAAGTTAAAGAACGTGTTATAAATGAAGCATACTTTTCCAGACGTCATTTTCTGGCCACTGACCGTGGAAAGGAGCTGTGCCTTTCCAAGTGCTTTATGGTCAGTTTCCCACAGAGGTTATCAAGCTCTGATGCTGCTGGCTAATAGGTTGGAAACCATACAACAAAAATAGACTTGGGTAAAGCAAGGTATTTACTGGCTTATGTGTCTCGAAAGAGAAGAGGTAATTTTTTTGATGACCCAGAAAGCACAATTCTTCACCCTCAAGATCAAACTGTACAAAACTCAGTGGACATCCCATACAACTTCTCTCTAAGTTAAAAGGTTTTAAATTTCTTGATCTCTGCAGATTTTAAAATGTTAAAGATTATTTCTACAACACCCAATTTCTGGGTCATTTCTAAGCAATCATATCTTTAGAGAAGAACCCTTTAATGACTTCTGTTTTGTGTGTGTGTTCCTTTCCTAAGAAGCCCCAAGCGTCATTTTCCTCATTTCTCCATTCTCTTGGTGTGCTTGCTTAATAGCACACAGTCAGATTAGAGATAGCATCTGCATATGGAAGGCAGAGCTTCTCTGCTTTTCTCTGCCTTCTGGAGACTTGAGCCAAAGACTAGTCACTCTGCTATAATCCTGAACTTACAAGAAGGTAATTTCTGCTAAACCAGGCCCTAAAGAAATATTAAAAATATAAAATCTCCTATCTGTTCAGAATAAAATAAACAGCTTCAAAAAATGAAGTTAGTCAGGTTCTTTCAAAATCTAATTTCTTCTTGTAACCACCGCAGCTTACAGTTTACTGTGAAAAGTGAAAAAAAAAAAAAATCACACTCCCCTAAAGTAAATCCTCCCAAAAAACAAGGAGGGAGAGCAAAATGAGACAACATTGTATTTCTTTCCATACACCTTAGTGTTCTTTCATTGGTGCCATTTTCAATGTTGCATATAGAAACATACATAGACACTTCTACTACTACAAATAGCCTTGTATTACAGTATTAGCACTTTGAAAGAAAATCTCAACCTGATGCTTTTAGTTCTTTCAGTTTTCCTGAAGTGAATGAGATTCTCCTCTGTTTACTCCATTTTCAAATTACAGGCTCAGCTGTAGAACTCCAGTTAGCATAAAATAAAAAACATTTCTCTTGAACTTCACTGGTCTTTACTGAAAGAACTAAAGGTAAAACAATGTCATATCTGCAGTGATACAGGTAGAAGTCCTGAAAATATCTCAAAAACTGTCAGAAGCCATGTATTACTAAAAAGTCTTTTTGGCTACACACTTTTCTCACTTTCTAGACTTTTACAATACCTGTTAAACTGCTGTGTATATATGCAACTTTTTAGGGATATCTGTTACCACCTAATGATGGAAGTATGATTGTGTTCAAGAGCATAAAAAAAAATTTGGACTTAATCTTGTAGAGAAAATGTGCTTTGTGTTTTTTAAATGCTTCTATTTAAATACTTCCCTGTTCCAGAAAGAGCTTTCAGATTTTTAGACTGCCTTCCTAGGAAAGTCAGTCATCCTAGGAAGTAGTATTTGATGCACTGTCAAAATCGTTTTTTCTATTAGCTAACTGTACTCCACAAAAGACTCAACTCATCATAACAGATGAAAAGTGCATCTTTAAATTAAAAATACAACAGCCAAAAAAACAGGCAAGAAGTCTTTTTAAGAGTGGGGCAGAAAGAATGTAGGGAATAGAGCCAGACAATAATCAGACAAAAATGAGACCCACACCTGAAATCATTGCAATTTGTTGAGTACAAGTGATCCTAAAAATAAGCCACCCTCGTCCACACCACATGATATGTGATGAATCTTCATGGATTCTGAATAAGCAGTAAGCAACAAGAACATTGCAAAGCAAAAAATGTACCTATTAAATCTCAGCACAAAGGAGACTTCCTTTGGAAAGTTTAGTTGAGGGCGTATGACTATAGTCCATCCCATCCTGTTCCTTATAAAAATGCAGCCTGCTCAACAGTACTTTATATGTAAATGAGATTAAACCAAATTTAATTTCTCATAAGGAACTGGTGACACGCAAGTTTCCATTTTCCAGCTGATCTGACCTACTTTTTTTCTAGCGAGCTTGCTTGTTGCTGTAGCTCAAACACTAACATCTCTCACTGTGAGGAAAAGTGGATGATTCTACCCTTTTAAGGTGAGATCCTATTACAGATTGTTTCCTCTGCTGTACACACCTCCAAATAAAGCACAAAAAATGGTAAAGCTGAATTGAGGGCAGAAGAATAAAAGAGTTCTCGAGGGTCTATTAAAGGAAAATATTATAACTTGTTATTTGGAAAAAATTCAAATATTTGGCCTAAGCATAGTTACTTAATTATTAAGCCACTAGCAAAACTAGTGGCACAGGCCAGTAGAGAAACTAGTTAACAGGGGCGTGGTGGAGAAGAAGGTCTGAAATGTTGAGTTGTCACAAGTGTGAATCATTTGTGCTGATTTCAAATCCAGTTTTGCGTAACACCTTGAGGAAGGCAGGCAGGTGCACTCTCCATAACAATAGTTACTTCTGGGTGTACATACAGCGAAAGTATAATGGTGTAACTAACACAGAGAAAATAGCTCACAAGAACTGAAGAACCGCTGGTCATACACTGAGATGGAATGTGAATCACTGCCAATTCACTGATTAAACAGGAAGGAACAGCAGTACTTTATAGAAGACCTTTATATATATATATGTACGTGTGTATCTATATATATATACACACTGTACTGTAATAGTTTGTGGGACTGTTTGTGAACAAAGGAGCTTTGGAAAGCTCCATTCTCACTATTGGAACAGCTGCTTTCCCTGGCGTAAAACACTGCAGAGATCAGTGAGAACTCTGTCAACTTGTCCAGTTTCTAGAAAGGCAAAAATGTAATACATCTTCCAAACTGTGAAAAGCCAGTCCAGTTCAGAGATGAGTTAAATAAGAATAACCAAAGTGGGAGGAGGATTGTTTCTTCAGCTGATTTGTAAGGTACCTGTAAAGAGCTGATATATTTACTGAGAAGGTAAAAGAACAGAAGAAAAGTTTTCCTTTAAGGAAAAAAAAGAATGTGAATTTTTACCAAAACCTGTTCTTCATGATCTACAATTCAAGTCCCATAGACAATGTGGCCTTTCCTTGTTGTGGAATCTTTTGCCGTTAGAAAAAAGTTCATGAAAACAAAGGGGAGGAATGCATTGTGTCATAAAAAGAATGAGCTAGAAAAGAGATGAAGCCAAAATCCAGAAGGCTGGCCATACAGCACTCCCTTCAATATCAAGCATTTCAGCAAGGGTAATCGTTTGGCCATCCCATGCGCTCTTCACTATTTGCTTTCATTCATCCATAACAAAAATACAAACGATGCAAGTGCTAACAGGGTACAAAACTGACCTACAGTTGTGGGGTTTCCATTCTTTTCTGCATAACTTGGCTGCATAACTTGGCTGCATAACAATGGCTTTGCTGAATTAATATACATGTTTCTGAGAGTGTTAGGGAAGAAAGATGGTGCTTGTTTAAACAATTTTAATGAAGGTCTAACCTTTTACATTAAACATCTGTTTCCTTCATTTACTTTCTGGCAGCAGTTCATATGTTTTCTGCAAAGGACACAGTTTAATGAACATATACCAGATTATTTAAATGAATGGTTTTAATGAGTTCTTTGAATAGGTTTCTCTAAAAAGTAAGCATGAAATTACTTTCTCAGTTGGGATGCTTTAACATATTTTAAGAAAAACATACACAATCACTTTCCAGCAAACACAGGCCTTAGTTGCTTTAACATTCCAATGCCTTTGAGCGCTAATAAACCAAAGTAGTTGTTTCACGGGAGTGGTAAGTCAGTACAGTAAATTGATGTTTTAATATATTATTACTTCCTAAGAAACAGTTTTTTCCTATAATAGGAAAGGGGAAAATACTTTCCGTTTTATCAAAATGGGACATCAGTTTATTTCTAAATAATGGAAAGATATGGACAGGCCTGATACTATAGGCTTTCATTAAAAGGCTCCAGCAACAGACTTAATTATTAACTTATTAATACTCCTAAGAAGGAAATACATCCAAGTTCCACTTGGATAAACTCAGGCAAAAGTAATTTGACTTCACCAAGTGATTTAGCTTCAAAATTATTAAACTTAGTCCCTGACCCTATTTACTCTTTTTTGGATTCTCTTACTGCAATATGAAGTGTTAATTCCATTCCAATAATTAGGATTGGGCATAGTTCGCCATGTAGCCACCAGGAAGAAAAACATGCCAAAAGTCTAAATACATTTGCAGCTGCCTATATGTCTTTCACTTTTGAGCCAGCAGAGGGTTCTTTATATGATTGATCTAGTTTTTTAGAAGTCACTTCATGGTTTAACATTATTTAATTGCCCTGATTTTTCTCTATTGGTTTTGTACATATACAAATAACAGCACTGCAATGGAAAAGCAACCTGAATGAGAGGTTTTAGAATTTTTAATCAGCAGTATTTTGCTTCTTAGAATAAATTCTGTTTTTCCTATGGAGTGAGGTAATAAGATGGGCCATGGTCTTGAAAGTCTGATTAGTCAAGAGATAGTCCATTTAAGCAGGGTTACAACAGTTGGCAGTCTTTTTCTGAGCTTAAGGCTAATGAGCATGTTCATTTATGCATAAGATAACTGTAATATAGTTAGCTGGCACTGAGCCTTAAAAGAGCCAAAATTTTGTTTAAATTTAAAAAATTCCACTGTGATTTCTAGGGCTTTGACTTAGTTTTAGATATAGCCATTTCTAACTTTGTTCTAACCTTCTCTGTCGCTTCTGGGTGAAACCACTACAAAAATGCAAGGAAAATGCATCAGCTCATTCCCCATCCTTCACTCCTCCTGCCAATGAAAATGTACTATGGCTGAAAGAGATTGAATCTTAAGCAATCAGTTTGCTAAAACCTTTGCATAGCCTTGCATTATATTGTGATATAAGTATTTTCTTCTATCACTGATTATTTGATAGAACTATAGTCAAAATGTATCTTCTGAAGGCATACTAAATTGCTATTGGTTTTCATGATATGTATCTTATCTCATGGTGTAATATTTAACTACTAAAATACTTAACATTCATTAATATTGATAAATGCTTTTGTCACCTCTAACATCTAGGGCCCCTTTCATTAACCAGATACACATCAAATGCTTAATATGCACCTTTAAATACCTCCAGTATATTAATTTAAAATATGATACAAAGTCCAGGCTTTATACATGCAAAGCCTGAGATTGCTGTGGATCATATTTATCTCACATGATTTTATTTTTTTCATGCTTATTCACTGTTACCAGTGGAGGAACCGGTAATTTCTACGTATTTTTTGTGCCATTTGATATTGGACATAGATGTTGATGCCATTGTTAGCATGAGCATCAGTTTGGCTCCAACTTTTCATATCACTGAAAGAATCTATCCTTTCACAGAACTCCTATGTCTATGGATTTCACACATTCTTTTGAAACCTTGTCAGTCCTGCTTGTGGTCTGTGTTGCCAAGATTTGTAAGTGAATGACCTGAGTTTAAGTATCCATACTTCTTCAGCATCAGAAACCCTCAGTATGAATGCCTACATTTTTTGTAGACCCACTTTCAGATTTTTCTTTTTAAGTAAAAATGTTGAAGTAATGCTTACATTATGAAAGTCTTCTATGATGCAGATTCCATTTTTCTACATTTCATATTAATTCTATCTTGGAAACCTCAAGATGTTTTACAATGCTGGGGAAACAAATCCTCAAAAGCAATATAAATCTTATTTCCTAAGGCAGCTACCTGAATAGGATAACAGAATTCAAGCTTTTCCACTTGAATTCTGAAAAAAGGGCCTGTTCCTCATGCTTTTTCACCCTTTGTCACTTCCCAGTTTATAAGCACCATCTGCTTTTCAATGTTCTTTGCAAGATACTGATCTTAACAGTTGCAATTCCTGCATGAGTTTCAGTGACTTAGCAAGAAGGCATGGTCTGTAGAGAGTACACCTCTTTTCTGACTTCTGGCTGGCCAGAGAAAAAAATTGATTTTAATTAGAACTCTACTCAAATACATTTCATATGCAGCACTCTTGGCAAACAAATGATAAGGAAGAGGAAAGTAACACTTCCTTGACTCTTTTTTGCCCACCTCCCACTCTTTTTACTGAGCCTTTGCTTCCCTTTTGTATCAGGAATGATAAATTTTCACCTGTAGGAACACCTAGCAAAAAGAGTTGTACTTGGAAAAAAATTTTAAAAAGTAGATCAGTGAAATAATAATACTAGTGGTCAGATTCTAAGCTGCACATGAATTCAAAGCATTTGCAGGTGGAGCAGCAGCAAATTTTGCAAAGAAACCCTAACAAAGTAATATTTAATTGGTGTAACAGTTCTGACACTGGGAGTAAGGAGTTCTTTTACTTTCTTGGTAATTATTGTTTAAATAAAGGTCTGCAATCCTATCAAGTGAAGAATGCTGTTTAAGTCCAAAAAATTATTCCTTCTCGCTCAATAAGGAGCTCTTCGTATCAATAAGATTAAAAAAGAACCAATTTGCTCCTACAAGAATGATCATGTCTGCAATACTGAATGTACTGCTTCATAGGAAAAAAAGTTTATTTTGCTATTATTAAAAAATGACTAAGTTAGATCAACCAAAAAGGTCTCCACCTTAAAATCATTTGAGTATGCCACTTAGCAGCAGTCTATGACTATTTTATATGGTCTTTAAAGTGCTCAATAATCCCATAAAGTTTTAACCTTTATTTTATTGGTACCTGCTACTTTTTGTGTTATGTGTCTAAAGCCAATGAAAAGATTTTTCATGAATCACATGAATTTTTATTTTACTATTCACATAAAAAGGCTTTCTAATATCTTTTAATAGGATTTTGTGTATGAATTATACCACAGTCAGCATGCATTATTCTGAACTCTAGTTTCTGGACCAGAAAACCATGTTTAAATCACTCCGGGCATTAAAATTAAATGGTCAAATGACTGACTACATGGACTGGCAGGGTTACCCTGCAGCAGTTAGAAGGTATGAACACATAGTTGTGACATCAAGTTTTAGTATATGCTTGATTGAGAAGTGGGGTAAAAATTATTCAAAGGGGATTTTTTATTTATTTATGGTTTTTTTTTAACCTGGTAACTGAACAAGAAGTGAGGAATTACCACGTGGAAGGTATAAAATATTCCATCAGCAACCAAAACCTGCAGGGACATTTTAGTTTTCATGCAGAAGAGGTAAAGCATGGTGAAAGACTTTGTAGCCACAAAACCAAATGAAGTTGCCCTAATTAAGATTATGAATAATCTTTTCAGTATCCTATACTTCTCTGAAGCATTTTTAAGCATCAAAAATGCCTAGCTTCTCCACAGATAGTTCAAAGAAATCACAGACGTTTCTCAGACAAAAATCTGATGACAAATAGAGGTTGCAATTTGTCTAGGCCTGTCATGTTACGCCAGTGAAAGCCAATGGGTGAATGGAGTCAATACTGTTCTACAAATAAGAAGCAATTGCTTCAGAAAGTTTTAGTGTGTTTGTAAATAGTTTCATTTGGGAATTTTTCTCTCAGGCCATAACATCTTCTTCTTCTCCCCCCCAAAAAGCATCGGCCAAGCACAATTGCACACTAACTTACCTGACAGGTTGGCAGATAGCACCGGTCAGCAACCATTAAAATGATCCAGATCAATAACATTATGGAATAAGGAAAGCGATAGAACACTTAGTATTAACATACTGATCCAAATTGTCCACAGGACTTCCAGAGGAGCTGTGGCCGGCGCTGCCCATCCCCGGTGGGACACGGGAGAGGGGCGGTGTGAGGCTGGGGAAACTGCCCTGCGGGCCGGGGGCCCATCTCCATTCCCTCGAGGTGGCCGCCCCGCCCAGGAACTTACCTTCTTGCCACCCAGGGCCTCGAAGTGGCTCCGCAGCTCCTCCACAGTGATGGGGAAGTGCTCCATCTGCTGAGGGCCGCCTAGGATCTCCTCCTTGAACACATCCGCCCTCCTGCTGTCTGCTGGCACATTCTCCACGGTGCTGGTGCAGCTGATCTTACCCAGCACCAGGGACCGTGGGGCTGGCGAGCACCGGAGCGTCGGGCCAGGTCTTGTAGCATTGGCAGACTCCCATCTCTGCTTGAGGAGCTCCACGGAGCCCTTCTGCAGGGGCAAGTCTGCCAGCTCCAGCGTGCCCTGCCAATGCAACGTGTACCTGGGGTCAGAGACAGGTGGCACCGTGCCGGCAGAGGCCACCGCGGGGTGGCTGGGGAGCCCTTGCGGGTCGCGGGACAGGCCAGGGCACAGGCTGGTGGCTGGGACAGAAGCCACCTCCCAGTGGAAAGTGAGATCCAGTAAGACCAGATCCAGTAAGAGTCAGTGAAAGGGTTCGGTGTGTTCATACAGCAGGAATATGTTAATTAAAGAGTGAATTAAGGGTGGTGTTCAGATATTTTATTCTTAAGCTTGCCAGCAGAATTGCTGTCTATCATGAATGGAAAAGCAGCAAGCACACAATTAGGGAGAATTTCAAACAAAGTGGGGCTAATGAATGAGTGCCTGGTAATCAGTGTGTGCTGCACTGAAAGGTGTTGTGACAGGTGACTGCTGGTTTCTTTTAGATTTGATACAGCTGTCAGTATTGTAGAGCGACGTACAGCATTTTAATGCAGCCAGGAGACAGGAGGGCTACTGCATAGCTGTGAGAGTACTTGGATAGTCTGGAAACACATCCCAGTACAGCGCTCCTAATTGCACTGTAACTCTTCTGGCAGGTAAATTACTAAGTGCTGATATCAAATCTTTCTGATCAGCTGCCTGTGTTCTCACAAAGGCTTATTCTATCTTTCTTACAGTACGCTTGGGAGGGAAAATTGCCATTCTATCATTTTGCACCAGTTGCTGAAATCTGCTACCCATTTCCTGAAATCAGCTCTCAAGAGGTTTGATTTTGAGGTTTTCTGCCCTGTAGCAAATACTCAAAGGTAAGTTTTCATCTCTTATTCAAAATGACTTTGAGTAGAAAGAATATGCATTTAAAACAGTAAAGAGAAGGAAATGTTAATAAGAACTGAGACCCAGCTACTAGTTAAAATCTCCATTTGCTGGCTCCTCCCTTCTTGGCAAGAGAGTTTGTTATGTGTTTAACTGTCCTTTAACATGCTTACATTTGATTGAGCTTAAATCTGCATTGTTGGAAGTTGGGCTTGGGGTTTTTTTGAGTCAATTTTTAATCATAATTAGTGTAGTTTGTAATATTTTGCTTAGGAGGAAAAAACACAGGAGAAGTACTGGGTGTTTGATGCACTCCAAGAATATTTTTAAAAGGAAACTCAAGGTCCACCTTCCCTGGACAAAACAGGAAAGAGTTTCTTGGCTCACAGCTTTCACCTTCTTTCCAAACAGAAATTGGCCCAAGACTCGTCTCTCCTTTAGCTTTTTGGCAATACTAGGTTGTGGTTATGGCTAAAACATCCTGCTAGTTCCTCTTGACTGATGCAAGCTGTCTCCCATGCTCTTCTCTTCCTGCAAGCAAAAGCGTAATGCCCTTCCTTCCCCTACCGCATGTGCCTGTTGTTCCAAGCTGTCTGGTTCCATCAAAGATCCTAAATGGGTTTAACCCATTTGCTTTTAACCCAAAATGAAGAACAACTGCTAAATTCATCAGTCACAAGAATGTTCAACCTAACTCATAGCTGTATGTTAGAAATACTCCTGACTTACCCTGCAACTAAGGATTGACTTTACACTGTGAAGCAGGCTCTTTGTAATTCAGGTGAGTGTGCTTATGCAATATCCACATTCTCCTATGTTTTGCCTCATTGCTAGCGGGTCCTTTTGTTGGTTTCATAGGTTTTCAGGGTAGGTGTTATGCTGTCATTCAAAAATAGTGTGGAGTTCACCTCCTTCTCCCTCACAGCTCTCAAAATAGGTTTAATGAAGAGTGGTAGCTTCTTTTACCCTTGTCTAGTGTGGGACCTATGCCTGCTAGATGACAGATAAAATACATTTGCTTTGCTTGCATGCATGAATTGGCTTGTATGAGGTGAAATTGTGTGGAGATGCAACGGTTTATAAAGTTGGTGATTTGCTGCACTCTTTCCCCCTCTCCCCAAGAGATTTCATTGTAACATCTGCATTTTTGTCAGGAATAAATTTGAATGTAGGCCTAAACCTGACTTGAAGCCACTTCCTAAAGATACATTTTGATGAAAGCTACTCTCTGGAACTTGGGCGGGGACAACCAAAAAAACCCCCAAAGTAGAATCTGGTGTGTCCTAGAGTTAATTTGAGGTTTTCACATTTTATTACTGCTATCTCCAAAACCAGTCTCTGATCTTCTGATTTCCTTCCCTATCTGTTCATGGTAGTTTAAATCACTGTAGAATACTAATGGGAATTTATTTCAAGTAAAATATTTGAGGAATACTGCATATCTAAAATTGTCAGTTATTTTAATTGTTTCCCAAGCTTTGTAGATCCTTAGTCTTTATGAAAATGTAGGAAGAAAATAAAGGAAATACAAAAAGCGCAGATTGGGACTTTGACCTAAATCACTATTATCATTTCATACTGGCTCTGCTGACTGTAATTTTTAACTCTTACTGGCCATCTGTAAAATTATCTTATTTAAATGAAGGGGAGAACCGATATTGTTGCTTTTATCAAGTATCTTTTTTTTTTTCTTTTGTGTCTACTATTTTTAGCTCTTGGCTATCTGGCTATATTTGTCCTCTGGCCTATTCACTTCTCCCCCAAACTTATCTTGATTTATTCTCTCATAGCGGCAATAAACTTATTACACTATCCAATTTCCTGAAATTGCAGGCAAATTCACATCTGTGGGTCTGTGACTGTCCTCTTCCCAAGAGCTGCAGAATAGGAGCCTGCCCATGTATGGGACTTGTGGCAGGGCAGAATTTAGTCTGTTACACTCACGTTTTCAGTCCCATTGCACCAAACCCCTGCTCATAACAGTCAAATAACAGTCCACAAAAATGAACAAATATTAAAAAAAAAAAATTATCAATGTAATAGGATAAAGATTTCAGCCAGGTTAAAACACTGCAGGGATCATTGCCCTCTCATTTTCCTTGGTTTGGGAGACTCAAGTGTGCTTCTGTGGCCAAAAGTGATGTGTTGGAGAGAGGAAGATTGCAGTATCAAACAAATTAAGTTAGCTAGTGAGCAGTCATTCTGGCAGAAATTGATGGTGGAATTTTTGTGAAGGAACTACCTAAAATGCTATATATCCTTCAAAAGCTGGTCTTTGTGAATGCTACCTATAAACCTGTTGCATGAATGTGTTTGTTTTATGAGGCCAGTGATAGTACAGCACTCAAACACTGCAATCAAACTGTAGGTTTTACTTTTTTGTGTTTCTTTTCTGGTATCTTTTGGATCTATCTCCCGCCAATTTTATAAGAGGCCTATGGTAATTCTTCATTGCATGTAATAAATCTGATAAATGTATACTTTTCCTGAGCGAAAAGCTATAGGAAGGCCTGTAGATTTTGTAGACTCCTGAACTGCAGACACCCAGTAAATTTCAGGGTTTTTTTTAAACCTGAACTTGTTGATAAATCTGTCTTCACAGTAGGATCATTGAAATGGTGTTTTTCTTCTTGCACTGTAAATGAGATAAGCTCTCTTCTACTGTTCACAGACTATTTATTCAATTGGTAGGTAAATATATTCATGCAAGTAATTAAAAGGGCTGTTGAGAAAAACTGTATCAGTTCTGCTGTGTATTCCTTTGCAAAATGGCTACCTGCATTTTCATCATACTCTTGCTATCTTAAATGTTTCTTACATGTAAACTCTTTCATTTGTTCACTAGCAAACAAGTAAATAGAAATTGTAAAAATAGTAAACAGATACAGTCTATTTGTAGAACTATTTGTGAATAGTGTTGCTATGTTCACTTAGCTGTATCTCCACGGGATGATATAATCATGCATATTGTGCTGGTGAGTCCTCTCCTGACGGTAGAAAACAATCTGTTGTCAAACAGCTGCCATTTGCCATTGCATAGTGAGCTAGATTTCCTTCTCAATTTAAAAAAAAAACCAAACCCCCAATAAAAAAACAAAACCCAGAACAAAAATATTTTGAGGACAGGATTTGAGAAGTCCTTTCCATGATCTCCCATACTACTTCATCCAGCTCTTGCCTCTGACATCTCCCCTTCTATCCCACCCTGGACATCTGGTTCCAGTTAATCTGCGCTATCAGGAATCCCTGGCATGAGGATCCATAGGCCATCTTGGGATAAATTATGATAGAAGGACCAACATGTTGCAAATGAAGACTGTATCTCATTCGACCCAATGTGTTTTCCACACCACTGAAGAACAACCCCCAGGATCCAGAGGAGGCTACAGAACAAAAAGCAGCTGACCCCTTAGTTTATGGCAATGCTGGGAAGGGAGGCAGGGGGATGAAAGAGAGGACCAGTAGCTGCCTAAGTTCTCCTCTAAATCTAGTCAATAATAGAACAAAAATAGTTCAGTTGGAAGGGATCTACAACAATCATCTAGTCTAACTGCAATATTCACTGGCCACTTTACTAAATAATCTCTTCTGCCCTAAGGACTCTAAATGTGCACATGATAGCTAGGCACACACTTCTGACACCATTGCTCGAAAAGCTTGCTGTTTCTTCTGCAGGTAAGCAGAGCCTCAAGTATCTGTAACATTTCTTCATTTACATTTCAGACATTTGTTAACAAAAGCAGCTCAGACAAGTTTATGAAAAGAGCTAAAATAGTTCTTGATTACTACAAAATGTAAAGCACTTCCAAATTCCTAGTCATATTTTGAGAAAATAGATTAATTTGGGCTGTCATTTAACATGCCAACCTTTATCCTGATACAAATATGCATAGCTAAATAACAAAACTTTAAGAAATGTTGTTTCAACTCTAAATTATGGCAGACCCCTATTCTAGCAAATGTATAAAGGTTCCAGTATTTTGAGGTAAATCACACTGGAACATTAATTCTCATATCTTACCAGCAAAATCAACACATTTTCTCATCTAATAAGAGAGGACTAGAAAGTACATTATTCATGGGACTTCAGGAAAGACATGCTTATTTTTTTCCTTTTATCCCCTCATTCTCATTTATTACATGAGCAATATCAGGCCCCACACTAGACAGCCTATTTAAAAAAAAAAAAAAAAGCATTAAATTGCGTATTTGTACTGAGCTTATCTTACCGCTGTGTTCTTCTCAGTCAAGTTTTCTGGTTGTGACTCTGCTGCACTCATTGTGTGCCTGTTTAAAGGAAGACAAATTTAAACATTCTCTAATTCATTGGTCTCATTTGACTAACGAACATGAAGCTTGATGGACGCATGTCTGATAGTAGTTACAAGACACCAAATCTCTTATGTGCTTGCCTTGCCAATGTATTATTTAGTGAGGCATAGAGGTAAGGTATGCTTTCCGCCATACCTCTGGCTGTGCTGCATGTGCTCACCTTACACTGCTTAGCAGTGGCAAAGGCTGGAGGCAACAGCTTTTGTTTCAGTACTGTTTGGCAGCAAACAAAGCACCTTCCAGTAAAAAATAGCTGGTTCTTAAGTATATAGGGAGGGTTTGGAGAAAAAGTACAATTGATAAGTCATAAGTCAAATGGATAAGAAAATATGTACATTCAGTAACATTCAGACCACGTAACGATACCACATTCCAATGCAGCTGGTTTTCTAAATAATAAACATAATTGCTTTTCAAGGGTTTCATTGTGGACCAAAAGTACATATTATAAATCATACAGGAAAAAAAGGTAGAAGGATTTTCAAAGATCTTCCTCTCCCCTTCATTCTGTTTTCATCTGCTATGTTACAGGGCTGTTACTTTTTCTTCCCCCACCCCAAATCTGTAATCAAATTGTTTAGATTAATCTCTAGAAGCTTTTGACCTTTCTAGCTATTTTTCCCATCAAGGGAATTACCATAACATGGGTGCTAGCATTCCAATCTATGCTGCTTATTGGCTAGAACAAATTAATTCAAAGAAGGAAATACATATAAAATGAATAATTTTAAATCTTAAAACTTAAGAGCAGGTAATTTGGCAATTGAGGAAGTTACTCCTGCTCAGTTTAAAGAAAACCCCAAGCTTTAGAATCTGATGCATGAGCCAGGCATCTTATAAAGGCAACGCTGACATCACTTTACCTTTTAACAGAGAATGATAATTGTACGACAACTGCTGAGAAGCATCACTTTCTGCTAATGGCAACCTGTGCATTTCCATCCCTAGTTACATGTTTGTGGAAAGTCAGACACAAATACTTATAGGCATATAGCTTCGACTAAAAAAGTCCTCTTTCACCTAATCTTAAGTGCGAGAAAAATTGGATGGTTATGACACACCAGCATTTGTACTGCAAACCATAAATAAATTAAAATGTATTTCTAGTATTTAGCCCTTTATTCAATTCTGATTGTTGCTTAAAAAACCCTTTAAGCAACACTCAGCACTTCTGACACCAGATATATGAACAGCAAGAGTGAATGTTTACAAACTCTTTTCGTGGCCCAGTTTAGAGCTGCAGAATAATTTCGGTTGGCAGGGACCTCTGTAGGTCCTCTAGTCCTACCTCCTTTTTTTCTCCTCATATACAGCTGTATCTATTCGTAATTTATGTGTCTTTTCATTATCTTTGAGAGAGTCCTCAGTCCATATCCGTCATGATTACATGTCAGCAGGTGAAGACTGCAGTCAAGAGGCGCTGACTTCTGACCTGCCCATCGCCACTGTGGGCAAACACAGCTGAATTTCCGGGGTTGCTGGGCCACCATTTCCATGGGTGGGCATATGCAAGTCAGCACAACCAACCTGGCCTCCCAGAACTCTTTTTCCAAGGACACCAGCCAGGAGCACACAGCGACAGAACTTGTTCTGTAACCTCTCCCCAAATGACTTGATGTCCTTAGGGACACATTTTTGGGTGGACTATTCAGTAGATAATAAAAATACCCAAACCTAGGCAGCATCTGTTTTTCATTGTTACTCGCAACTACTTGGCTAACTTCAGGTTCTCTCTTATAAGCAAATGGGCAGAAGTGTTCAACCAGCTCTGGCGTGCCATGCTTGGTTTTCTTTGATTTACACTTGTTTTTCTTTCTCTCTTTCTGTAGTATATTGGAGACTTTTCTGACTTTCAGGCTAAACCTCCTTGCCCAACAGAAAGGTTAAAGGACTCCTCAGATAAGTACAGTGTACACTAAGGGTACCCTCTTGCATCCGCTCTTGTGCCACGTGTTTTGTAACTCATAAAAATGACATGAAATCTTACTTCAAAAACTGCAGGCCATGAAATGTACAAAATAACAAAGTAATTTAAAATACCTACAAAATACTGTTTTTTTCCCCCTACCTTTGAAATAGTAACAAACCTTATACTGGAATAAAACTTACTATGCTGCAAGTTGATTATACGTGACCCATGCTTCAGTCTAGCATTTAATGAAAGGTGGTTAAATATGTGTGCAGAATCTCCCCTATTCTGCCCTTGACAGCTATTTATATTTCTATGTAGTTGGTACATGGGATTGCCAAATCAGCATGCAGGTTTTTTTCCCCCTCTCAAGTTTGATCATGGCTACATGACTACAAGGCAATGGAGAATTAGGTCCTTTGTTTCATGGTGTGTTTTAAACTGAAGATTCAGAAAGCTTGTCCTGGTTTCAGCTGGGATAGAGTTAATTTTCTTCCTAGTAGCTGGTATAGTGCTGTGTTTTGGATTTTAGTATGAGAATAATATTGATAATACGCTGATGTTTTGGCTGTTGCCAAGCGGTGTTTACACTAGTCAAGGACTTTTTTTCAGCTTCCCATGCTCTGCCAGGTGCACGAGAAATGGGAGGGGGCACAGCCAAGGTAGCTGATCCAAACTGACCAAAGGGCTATTCCATACCATATGATGTCATGCTCAGTATATAAACTGGGGCAGTTGGCTGGGGGGTAGCAATTGCTGCTCGGGGACTGGCTGGGCATCGGTCGGCGGGTGGTGAGTGGTTGTATCTTTTTTTTTTTTTTTTTTTCTTTTTCCCTCCCTTGGGTTTTGTTCCTCTCTCTCTCTCTTGTTGTTTTCCTTCTCATTACAATTCATTATTATTATTACTATTATTTTGTTCCAATTATTAAACTGTTCTTATCTCAACCCACGAGTTTTCTTACTTTTGCTCTTCTGATTCTCTCCCCCATCCCACCGGGGGGGAGTAAGCAAGCGGCTGCAGGGTGCTTAGCTGCTGGCTGGGGCTAAACCACGACAGTCCTTTTTGGTGCCCAACGTGGGGCATGAAGGGTTTGAGATAATAACAGATTAACCAGAGTGTATTAAGGATCTGTTAGTAGTTGTGGGATGCGATATTGATCCATCTGTTCTTAGCATTGGTTTACCTGATCTGCACCATGCTCATTTTTTTGCTATACATGTTAAAGATCGGTGTTGGTTTTTGCAGTTTGCTGTGCTCTGCTTTAATTGGTGACGTTTTGCCTGTGAGATTTGTTATTAAAACAGTGACCTTGGGTTTATTTTTGTATCTAATTGCTGTACTGAAACCGTTATTGTATGTCGGGTATTACCTTGTGGAGACAATTTGCAATTATACCTCTTCCTCTGAGAGGTTTTTAATGGAGGAAATGCAGAATTGTACCTTCACTACTTTCTTCTGCAATGTTTCCTCCTTCATTGCAATAACTTTTCAGTATCTTGAACATCCTTGGTTAGTTAAGATACGTCTATTGGTATTGCTTGGTAATACTGTTTCGATCTTGTCCAAGATTAGGAAGCAATTTAAGAATATCATCCAGAGATCTGCCCCAAGGCTGGGTAGTTATGAGTGGCAGGGTGTGTGGGATAGCATGGGCAAACGCCTAAGTTATTGGGCACCTCCAGTGTTTTGGAACTTCACCCCTGAACAAGCGCAGAATCCTGAAAAATTAGTAGAATATTTGGAAAAAGTATGTCGTCACCCTGCCAATTCTAGGGAGACGCAAATCACTGCAATGTGCTGGGGTCTGGCCCATGCCTACCGAGCCCTGTTTAACACAATTCAGAACCCTCAAGGATCTGGTGACAAAATGACAGGCACTGCGGCTGCTCCAGCCTCCCCTGCGACAGGCACTGTGGCTGCTCCGGACAAGTCTGTTACAAGCACTGCAGTCACACCAGCCCCCCCTGCGACAGATGATGCGGTTCAACCAGGGAACCAACTCGTGTCAGTATCAGTCGCCCCTATACGTAAGAAGAAATCCTGGAAGCGAAAGTGAGCTCGTTTAGAAAGGGAAGATGAAAGAGCAGGGCCATCACAGGGAGAGGAAGAGGAAGAACTCGTAAACGAGATGGAAACCACCCAATTCCTATCCCTGAGTGAGCTGCGAGATATGCGAAAAGATTTCAGCCGTCGTCCAGGTGAGCATATTGTCACCCGGCTGCTCCGATGCTGGGATAGTGGGGCCAGTAGCCTGGAATTAGAGGGTAAGGAAGCCAAACAGCTGGGATCCGTTTCTAGGGAAGGGGGCACTGACAAAGCGATTGGAAAAGGGGAACCAGTCCGCAGCCTCTGGAGGCGACTCCTGTCAGCTATGAAGGAAAGGTATCCCTTCAAGGAAGATGTTGTATATCACCCCCAGAAATGGACCACCATGGAGAGAGATATCCAGTACCTGAGGGAATTAGCCATGTTGGAAGTGATTTAGGGTGACCTGGACGATGTGCGGTCACACACAGATCTAGATGAGGTCCAGTGCACACAACCTATGTGGCAGAAGTTGGTACGGAACACACCACTGTTGTGTGCCAAGTCATTGGCAATACTGACCTGGAAAGACGGAGACGGTCCAACAGTGAATGAAGCTGCTAGTAACCTCTGGGAATGTGAAGAAAGTATCTCTTCCTTCCTTGTCTCAGCTGTTGAGAAACTGTCCCGGGAGTTCCAACGGTTCAAAGAAGATATGTCCTACTCCCCACCTGTATGGATCAGTGTCTCAGCTATTAGGAGTCAGCATTCTTCTGCTCAAGAGAGAGGATGCAGAGGGTACACACCACGGGGCACCCTATGGCTTTACCTGCGTGACCACGGAGAGGACATGAGGAAGTGGGATGGAAAACCTACCTCAACCCTAGAAGCACGGGTACGTGAGTTGCAAGGAAAAACAATCACCAAAGGGGGTTCTTCCAGGAAAATTGCTGCTCCGGTTTCCAGTGAGCAGTTCCCCAGACAGTAAAAGGGCTGATCTTACTCCTGATTTTAATGAAGAAACTCCTGACTCATATATACATGAAATGGGTAATGAATATTATGACCAGGATTAGGGGGCCCTGCCTCCAGCCAGGAAGAGGAGAGGGACAACCAGGTTTACTGGACTGTGTGGATTCGATGGCCTGGCACATCACACCCACGGTGCACAGTGTACCCTAATTCCATCAAGCTATAAAGGGGCAGAACCCATCTGTATTTCTGGAGTGACAGGGGGATCCCAACAGCTAACTATTGGAGGACGAAGTGAGCCTACCTGGGAATGAGTGGCAAAAGCACCCCATTGTGGCTGGCCCAGAGGCTCTGTGCATCATTGGCATAGACTACCTGAGGAGAGGGTATTTCAAGGACCCAAAAGGGTACCGGTGGGCTTTTGGTATAGCTGCCTTGGAGACAGAGGAAATTAAACAGCTGTCTACCTTGCGTAGTCTTTCGGAGGACCCTTCTGTTGTGGGGTTGCTGAGGGTTGAAGAACAACAGGTGCCAATCACTACCACAATGGTGCACCAGAGGCAATATCGTACCAACCGAGACTCCCTGATTCCTATCCATAAACTGTTTCGTCGACTGGAGAGCCAAGGAGTGATCAGTAAGACTTGTTCACCCTTTAACAGTCCCATACGGCCAGTGCAAAAGTCTAATGGAGAGTGGAGACTAACAGTAGGCTGCCTCAGCCTGAATGAAGTCACGCCACGGCTGAGTGCTGCCATGCCGGACATGCTGGAACTTCAATACGAACTGGAGTCAAAGGCAGCCAAATAATATGCTACAATTGATATCGCTAATGTGTTTTTCTCAATCCCTTTGGCAGCAGAGTGCAGGCCACAGTTTGCTTTCACTTGGAGGGGTGTTCAGTACATCTGGAAATTATTGCCCTAGGGGTGGAAACACAGCCCTACCATTTGCCATGGACTGATCCAGACTGCACTGGAACAGGGCGAAGCTCCAGAACATCTGCAATACAGTGATGACATTATTGTGTGGGGCAATACAGCAGCAGAAGTTTTTGAGAAAGGGAAGAAAATAATCCAAATCCTTCTGAAGGCCAGTTTTGCCATAAAACAAAGTAAGGTCAAGGGACCTGCACAGGAGATCCAGTTTTTAGGAATAAAATGGCAAGATGGACGTCGTCAGATCCCAATGGATGCAATCAACAAAATAACAGCCATATCTCCACCAAGCAGCAAAAAGGAAACACAAGCTTTCTTAGATGTTGTGGCTTTTTGGAGAATACATATTCCAAATTACAGTCTGATCGTAAGCCCTCTCTACCAAGTGACCTGGAAGAAGAATGATTTCAAATGGGCCCCTGAGCAATGACAAGTCTTTGAACAAATTAAACAGGAGACTGTTCATGCAGTAGCCCTTGGGCCAGTTCAGGCAGGGCAAGATGTAAAAAATGTGCTCTGCACTGCAGCCGGGGAGAACGGCCCTACCTGGAGCCCCTGGCAGAAAGCACCAGGGGAGACTCGAGGTCAACCCCTAGGGTTTTGGAGTCGGGGATACAGAGGATCCGAGGCCTGCTATACTCCAAGTGAAGAAGAGATATTGGCAGCATATGAAGGGGTTCAAGCTGCTTCGGAAGTGGTTGGTACTGAAGCACAGCTCCTCTTGGCACGCCGACTGCCGGTGCTGGGCTGGATGTTCAAAGGGAGGGTCCTCTCTACACATCATGCAACTGATGCTACGTGGAGTAAGTGGGTTGCACTGATCACACAACGGGCTCGGATACGAAATCCCAGGTGCCCAGGAATCCTGGAAGTAATTATGGACTGGCCAGAAGGCAAAGATTTCAGAATATCACCAGAGGAGGAGGTGATGCATACTGAGGAGGGCCCACTGTACAATAAACTATCAGAAAATGAGAAGCAATATGCCCTCTTCGCTGACAGGTCCCATTGTATTGTAGGAAAGCATCGGAGGTGGAAGGCTGCTGTATGGAGTCCTGTACGACAAGTTGCAGAAACTGCTGAAGGAGAAGGTGAATCAAGTCAGTTTGCAGAGGTGAAGGCCATCCAGCTGGCTTTAGACATTGCTGACCAAGAAAAGTGGCCAGTGCTCTATCTCTATACTGACTCATGGATGGTGGCAAATGCCTTGTGGGGGTGGTTACAGCAATGGAAGCAGAGCAACCGGCTGCGCAGAGGCAAACCCATCTGGGCTGCCGCGCTGTGGCAAGATATTGCTGCCCGGGTAGAGAACCTGGTTGTAGAAGTATGTCACAATCAAACAAGCCAAGCGGTTAAAGCCTCTGTGGTATGGAGGACGATGGCTGAAATATAAATACGGGGAGGCCTGGCAGATGGGTTATATCACACTCCACAAACCCACCAAGGCAAGAGCCATGTGCTCACAATGGTGAAAGCAACCACCGGATGGCTGGAAACGTATCCTGTGCCCCAGGCCACTGCCCAGAACACTATCCTGGGCCTTGAAAAGCAAGTCCTGTGGCGACATGGCACCCCAGACAAAACGGAGTCAGACAACGGGACTCATTTCCAAAACAACCTCATAGACACCTGGGCCAAAGAGCATGGCATGGAGTGGGTATATCACACCCCCCATCACGCACCGGCCTCTGGGAAAATCAAACGATACAATGGACTGTTAAAGACTACACTGCGAGCAACGGGTGGTGGGACATTCAAACATTGGGATACACATTTAGCAAAGGCCACCAGGTTAGTCAACACTAGGGGATCTGCCAAGCAACCTGGCCCTGCCCAATCAAGACTTTTACGTACTGTAGAAGGGGATAAAGTCCCTGTAGTGCACGTAAAAAATATGCTGGGGAAGACAGCCTGAGTTACTCCTGCCTCATGCAAAGGCAAGCCCATTCGTGGGACTGCTTTTGCTCAAGGACCCGGGTGCACTTGGTGGGTGATGCAGGAGGATGGGGAATTCTGATGTGTACCTCAAGGGGGTTTGATTTTGGGTGAGAATAGCCAATGAACTAAATGGTATGATGTTAACTGCTATATAATACTGTGTGTCATCACTCTATGGTTACTACACACCATATCAAAGGTATTTCAGTAAGGATCACCCAGACTAATGAAGAATGAACTTCGATGAAAGCAAGCAAAGTGCAGCGGTGATGGAACCAGAACGGGCTTCAGCATGCAATAATCCAACGCCACACACCATCTCTCCTGCCCTGAAGGACTGTTATGACAGATGGAGCCCAAAGTCATGGACTAAATGAACTTAACAAACATTTTAGAGGGATGGCCCATAGACCAAGGGAATGATAGCTGTGTGTACATACATATATCAAGAGACAGGAAAAGTGGTGGTGATTAATTGTATTAGAAAGGGTAGAACCTGGGCATGACGTAAATGGTATAGAATAAGGGGTGGATACTGTCCTGGTTTCAGCTGGGATAGAGTTAATTTTCTTCCTAGTAGCTGGTATAGTGCTGTGTTTTGGATTTTAGTATGAGAATAATATTGATAACACGCTGATGTTTTGGCTGTTGCCAAGCGGTGTTTACACTAGTCAAGGACTTTTTTTCAGCTTCCCATGCTCTGCCAGGTGCACGAGAAATGGGAGGGGGCACAGCCAAGGTAGCTGATCCAAGCTGACCAAAGGGCTATTCCATACCATATGATGTCATGCTCAGTATATAAACTGGGGCAGTTGGCTGGGGGGTAGCAATTGCTGCTCGGGGACTGGCTGGGCATCGGTCGGCGGGTGGTGAGTGGTTGTATCTTTTTTTTTTTTTTTTTTCTTTTTCCCTCCCTTGGGTTTTGTTCCTCTCTCTCTCTCTTGTTGTTTTCCTTCTCATTACAATTCATTATTATTATTACTATTATTTTGTTCCAATTATTAAACTGTTCTTATCTCAACCCACGAGTTTTCTTACTTTTGCTCTTCTGATTCTCTCCCCCATCCCACCGGGGGGGAGTGAGCGAGTGGCTGCGTGGTGCTTAGCTGTCGGCTGGGGCTAAACCACGACAAAGCTCATGGCAAATATTGCTGGGCATGAAATCCCTGTCCTGAGGCTCATCCATCTCATTTCTACACCTCCATAATTCACACCAACTCCCCCAGTTCTGTCCTTGTCAACTAGTATAATGCTCATATATACTTGTAAACTGTGTCTTATAACTGAACAGTCTAACTGCTGTAACTATAGAGGAATTTATTGCATTTAGCTTTTGCTTTAGAAAACCTGTTTAATCTCTTCTAAACTTTTTGTTAGAACTATGTCTTAAAATGAGAATTTACTTGATCATTATCTGCTTATCATCATTGCTGATAACTCTTACTTAAAGCACAGTCATTGTGAGGCTATTTGATGTACACTGCAGTCCTCTGGAAGTGGCTAGTTTTGGTTAACCTGTTCTTTGTAAATGGGAAATTCGGAGAGAACTCCTACGTAGACCTCTTTGCTCCTATAGAGAGAGAATCGGGAAAAGACGTCAGAAGTTTGTAATTATAACGACATAACTGGAATGAATAAAGCAACTTAGTGCTCATGGATATGTTAAAAGGTGATCCAGAGATGATTACCTGTCTACATTAGGGTACCATCTGTTCTGTATTTGTATATGGCTGACAGCTAATAAATGTCCTGGGGAATACATTGCAGGGGAAGGGCACGGAAAAAAAGGTTTAATGCTGAGTTTTAACCAAAGACCTATTGCTTGTGTTTAAATAATTATTCTTGAGTTAGAGGATGTGTTTCAGAATAGAAGTCTGCTTTTTTCTACTCAGATCAAGCCAGTGAAATGGAAGTAAGGATTTTATAACCTTGTCACTTTAGCCAGCGTTCTGGGAGCTCTGAATTGCAGCCACATGTAACTGTTATGGCTCCATCTTGGCAAGAATATATGAATCAGCACAGAAAGCAGTATCGTTTTGTGAATGTGTGAACAGAGCAAGCCTCAGCGACATGCGTTAAATGTTTGGGTGAAATTCCCAGGATCATGGCGTGATTCACTCAAATTGGATAATTCTTTAATTGGTCAGTTATTTTCAAAAGGAAAAATTGTAGCTGGCTAGCTTGTTGGTAAGAATGTGTTATGAGTATGTTAATACTCATTCCATTATTATAATTCACCTAAAATAACCCTTATGTGATTTCAAGGGACAGTGGCATCCATTAAAAACACAGCTGATGACAGTGGATGGTCACCCCTCTAACTCTAAAGAGCAAAGATCACTGTGCTTAATCACTCACCCTCCATTATAGAGACAAATATTACAAATATTTACATCTCTCAAAAATGACTGGTGAAATGACATATGACATTCTCTTCAGCATGATGGATTTTTGCATTATACTGCTGTACCTAGGCCAGCAAGGAGCTTCATACTGAGGGATCATGAAACAAAAATATTTCAGTTATGTCTACCATCTTTCTGAGACTATCATGAGAGGGACTTCTGGTCAAGTTTTCCACATGAAAGACAGTATTATTAAAGTATATTGTTTAAATTATTTCTGTTCTTTTAATAGGTAGTGTTTGCCATATGCCTTCATATAGGAAAACAAAGGTTTCAGTGGAGCAGTTACGATTATTGTGAATATATGAATATTTATTATTATTACATCACATTATTATTATGAACATAGGAATATCTCCTGGAAGTATAGGCATCTTGCATTTGTTGTCCCTGTAGTTTAGTACTTGCTTTCTGGGCAATCTTAAATTTACTTTTCTTTCTTTTACTCTGATGTGGTACAAAGGGTCATTCTTTTCTTGTTCTATTGTAAATATTATTTTCTTGCTTTGTGGCCTATGTGCATACAGGCAGGAAAAAGCATTTGAGAGGGCAACAGCACGTGGGAGCTTCAATGTGTTAGAGAGTCCCGCATGCTGGAATCAGTCAAGACAGTTGGCATATGTAGCCTTGGATGTCTGTTTTGATAGTATTAAACAATCTGAAAATGATTGGGTGATTTCAAATTTAATACTATGTATGAAATAGAGGTGAGAAAGGTCACAGTTTGTTGAGGGAAGCAGAGATCAAACCAAGTGCGTGGACAGGTCCTGAGCTGGCCTAAGCAACTCACAAAAGCTGAGTACAAAGACTAAACCAGGCTAGTCCAAGGTGCATAGGATAACATCTGAGCAATAGAAAAATTAACTGAATGAAGTATTAGTATCAAGACAATTCCTTAAAGACAAAGTCAAGGAAGAAGGCAAGTGCTGAAAGGCTGAAGCAGTACTTTAAGATACTCAGTGCACAGAAAAAAGGTATATAACCTGAGTAGTATAGTGAGTACACATGGCAAAAGGTACCTAAAACTCACGTTAAGCAAAAAATTAATGACACAGAGAAGGCATATCCATTGTTGACCATGCTTGTATTAGGAGTGAGATATTTATATCTTAGTGTTGACTGATGTAAAAGGTACATAATCTGATCCACTTTTGCTGCCAGTACAGTTAAACATAGGGAAATATCTTCTGACTTAGAATGAAAAGGTAAACTTTTGGTATGGATCACTTCAGAATGGTATCTTCTAAAATAAGATATAAAAGGTTATTAATTTTTCCTCTCTTTTACACCTAATTAATCTTTTCATCTCTCCACTAGGGATTTAAGGTGAGAATGAGAAGGCTTGAGAGTGTCCATAGCAGTGATCGGGGTCGTCTTTTGCTCTCTCCTAAGTATAGGAATTTCCCACTGGGAATACTATGTGGAAAAAGAAAATTTTTTTTTTAAAAAAAGGATGAGTAGGGTGGGGGTTTTTGGGGAGTGGGGGGATTTTTTTTTCTTTTTTCTTTTGCTTTTTTTCCTCCACAAAACAGCAGGAGCACTGGAGTAAGACATATCTTATTTTCAATGAAGTCGTATGCCCAAGAGGCACAAATAGGTTCCGTGACATTATTTTTTCAGTGTGTAAGCAACAAGCCTTACAAAACCCACTAAAATCAGGAAGGAAGTAAAATGTGAGACACATATGCCTGAACCTGTGTTGTTAGATGTACTTACTATGGGACCTCATAGAATTAGGATATTGCTGTAAATGTCTGCACATCTCTGTTTACAAGTGATTGCAAAAGGTTCAGGAGAAAGACAAATGGAAGTGAGTTAGGAAAGATAGAAATTCTCTTCTCCGATTGACACATTCTTGCTTATGTACCTCAAAGATTCACCAGTTCATACACTGTAGGATCAAACAAATAATGAATCTATATAAAAGGGGACCTGAGATGACATTTATACTGAAAAATACTTCTGTCAAAGTTAGGATTCTCCTGGTTGCACTGTAATTTTCCAGACATCTTCAATATCTATTTTTGAGGGTTCATAAAAGATTCTTGCACCTTCTGAGCATTGTGATCAGCACATCTTCATAATTCAGAATGGTCGAACCCTGATTTACAGGTGCTAGATGATTAATTGGGGAAGAGACATCTAAATAAGAAAGTATAATAAATAAGTTGTTACGGTTTTGAAAATACTGATACTACACTTAGTAGAATGAATAAAAGTCCTATATCTGATATGTGAGGACAGTCTGATATTAGTACACTCAACTCTAACTGATACTACAGAAAGATGTAATTTTGCTGCTGTGGAGAACAGTAAGGGAAAACCCCCCTCAAATCCACCCTCCACACAAACAAAGAGCCTTAAGCAAAAAATCTCTTCTTTCCTTTAGAGAAGAAAAATAGCTGTGGGAGTGGGACCTTTGGGAACAGTTGTAAAGTTGTTAAGTTTCAGGTTTTGATTTTTTAAAAAATCTTTAAAATTTAAGAACAAGACCAAATGAAAGTGTTCTCTGCATTAAAAGGGACAATGCATGCTCTAAAACCTCCTGAACTCCAAACGCTCCTTGCACATCCACGTATTCTCCCAAGTGCAGTGATTCTTTTGGGTGTGCAGAGAATTGAGGAGGAGATATCAACTGTTGAGATATCAACTGTTTTTCTTTTCCTTTTTTTACTCCATTCAAATGCACATCAACTTACACAGTTTTCAGATAGAGTAAATTATGTGTCCTCTTTTTTTAAATCTTTGAAATAATTATTTTCAACATATAACTGCAGAGCAAGTCCAGTTGCTTTGTACTAGCACTGGGCTTTCTAAAAATTTACTTTAAAAAGTATGATATTAAAGGGCATTCTGAAAGAGACACTGCTGAGAAAGTTCAGATAACTCTCATCTGCTCTTCTACTAGATGGGTTGGAAAACTACAGCCCTTTTCCAAAGTAATAAGCTTAACAAAGATCAGCCTTACTGAGACTAGAGGCAAGAATTAGGATACTTTAGTCAAGGGACGGGTTTGTAGCCTCAGGACTGGCAAACACTAACTTGGAAAAACAGCTGTTATTTAAAAGATTTGAGTATTCAGGATTGCTGACAGCTTTTAGGTTTTAAAGTAGCCTGGAATAGCTTTGGTCTACCGCTTTACTTCTTTTTCAGTCTTATGAATGCAGTTTCTGTGTTCTACTTGAAACAACACTGCAGGCTGCCTTTACCTGCTGCCAGGGTGTTCTGCAAGGAACCTCTCTGTCCTTTGTCTCCATTGGATTTGCAAGAGCACTATCAGAAGGAGATGATAGCATGTAGTATCTCGTATAAATAAATCTCTTTTCCTTTGCATCAAGAACTGAACTTGACTGCTTGCTTCTGTCATCTTCTTGTCTTTGGGCTACACTTCTCACCCTGACAGTGGAAGAGATTTCATTATTAATAGTAGCAGAAATAAATTGTTTTCCTCCTGGAAAGAGATAGTGCTAATACTGTCTAAAACTCTGAAGAGAGAACAAAGCATTTCTTGATACTTTCTCAGATGTACTGCTGAGTAAGCAGGGAAAAAAAAGGAGACATCATCTTTCCAGATGGCTTTTACGAAGCACCTGAAGTCAAAATTAAGCTAGAGAAAAACACAATATTCTTTTCCAGATTGTTACATTTGCATTCAGATGGATCCATATTGTACTGTTCAGTTTTCAATTATGTGCACGGAGAGTCAGTAGGTTGTAGGAAATTACTGAATCTTGTGAAAGAAACTTGGCAAGACATTTTCAGGGAGTGATTATGACAAGTTCTACAGGTCAGAGTAACAAGCACATGTAATGGGCTTTTAGAAGGAAAAATTGAAGGAAGGAAGACATTTCAAATACCCTTATCAGTGAAGATAACAACAATACGAGTAATTTTTAACCTGGAGGAGTTCAACTAAGGAGTGAACAGGACGTCACATAACTGAACAGAGAAAGCCATAGCTAAATCAACTCTGAAGAATCCTTGTTCAGTAGGACTTTATAGCCCTACAGTGATGAGCTGCTGGAAATAATCCTGACATTTAGAGTAAATGAAAAGCATACATCAGGCAATGCTGAGTAAAACACATACAAATCATTAATTTGTTCTGTTGTTGCTGGTGGGTTTTATTTAGCTTTCTCTCTCTCTTCCCATAAAACTTCCACTTTTATGGATGAGATATAGGTAAGTGGTAAAGAGCAGCACTGGGAAATAAAACAGAACTTACATTTTTATTTATACCTCTTTCTTAATCTATGTTGTGCCCAGAAAGATAAGCTTACAAAATCAACAATAAAAAGAAGAAATTAAATATTCTCAGCTTTCTTTGAACAGTTTGTGGAGCCCTTCTAGTGCACTGTTTTCATTTCTTGTCCCAGCAGAGAGGGGGATTAGACCTTATAATAAGGACAGAATGGTTGAAGAGATTGTCCTTTTTATTGGCTTGCTCTGGTTGTTAAATGTGACCATGAGAATTGTAAAATCAATGAAATCCCTTCTTTTATATCTACCTGAAGCACACTGTTCCTTCATTTTCTTTAGATGTTGGCTAGTCACATCGCTCACACTGCAACTGCAATTTAGGAATGTGCATCTAAAATCTCAGGTTGGTTCAGTACAAATGCTTGTTAAGATGATCTTTCATATAGAAGTACAGTGCTTTTTATTGAAAATGTCATTTAAAAGCAGGTTGACTCTTCCCGTGCAACTTGAAGTACTAACATGAGTAAGAAATTTTAACAAGGGTTGGGTTTTTTTGTTTGGTTTGTTTTTGCCTGGAGACTACTCTTGTGAGCCTTGAACTGACCTACCCACGTTCTTGTGGCTAAATATGTGGGCTACTAACTTGTCTTCCCTTTGTCTCTATCCCTGACACTTTATGCGAAATGAAATTACAAATTTTACCATATCCATGTGATGCCATAGTGCTTCTTCCAACCAGGTTTAATGGTAACTGGCTTTTCTCTAGAACCAGAGCAATCCCACCACCCTATCCCTTAAGAGGAATCTTTGCTTAGGCACAAAGTCATCTAGTTTAATTTGCTTCATTATTGAGGCTGCCTGACTGAAGAGACAACATTTGTGGTGTGCACCTTCTAGATGGTGGTGGGGAGATAATTATTTGTTCACTCTCTTCTAGGTCTTCCCATTAAATTTGCTGTGGGAAGAGATTTGAAGATTGAAATGCCACTGCAGTTTCACTTTCCTGCCTCAATGAGGCATTTTTCCTCCTTTCACCTTCTTCCTCATTGAATAGTTTCATCGTAAGTCACAGTATATTTGTTATGCTGCTATTGCTCTAACGGAGGACCTGTGTTCCAGTATATGCAATGATGTAGAATATTGTTTCTGAATGAGTTTCATTTATAACTTCAGTATAAGTTCATATAACTTCAGTTTATACTCCTCTCTCAGTTAAGCCTGATGTGTTCTTATTGTCAAGAAAGGCAATCATAAATTTTGTATTCTGTCTTTTAATACAGCAGGACAAAGATTTGTTACCTCTTGACTTAAGAAGACACATTCTTTTGTGATTACTAATCAAAATGATGGCCAATTGACTTTTGTTAGCTCACCAAAGAAATATTCATTCTGTATAACCACAAGATAAGTAAGGTGCTGGGAAGGAAGAAAGATTGTGTGCTTTGCGAGCCCTTACAGAGCAGCCTCCCCAGCCTCTACAAGAAAAGGACAGCGATAACAGGAGATGGTGTATCTAGGGCATGATATATGTCTAGGGCCGATATTAGAAGACATAAGAGTGCTTTCTGATCTGCTTACACAGAATGAATATTTCTTTGGGGGTTTGGGGTAGAGGGAACAGTGGGCCTATCCTTTCAGCAGCACTTTGGTTTTATGCTCATTTAACCTGGTCATGAAACAATATCCACAGTCTCATTCCATACCTCCCACCTCACAGTTATGTATCCAATTTAATTCTTAATTTTTCAGCTGTATTTTCTTCTTGTAACACAGCTTCTAAATACATTATCATTGTTGCTTAAATCTGTCCAGTACATGGTGACTGTCAGTTATGTATCTTCTCATTCATCCTTTAGCAATACTACAAGCTGCTAGGTATTTTACATTTTTCTCAGAAATTAGTTCCTTTCCAAGTCTTTAATAATTTTTCCCATTCTTTTTTGAAATCTCTCCAATATGCTGGTGTCCCTTTTTTTTGGGGGGGGGAAGAAAAAAGCCCACATTGCTCTTGATACTTTGTCTCCACTTCTGAATAGAAAAATTGTCTGATGAATGACTGATGAATGTCAGTGCAGTGACTATATAGGCTTGAGTTAAAATTGCTTGGATTAGTGAACTCATTTTTGTGTGCACAGGTTCACAACCTGCTTATTAGCATTTTTACTGCCAGTCCATGGTATTTTTGCTTTCAACTCCTGCTCTGCATTTTCTTTCATGGAGCAAAAATATTTTTTTGCTCCATGTGATAAGAAAGTGATAAGTTTTCTGCAGTGTGTTAATAACCACAGTGGAGCCAGTGGTTCTGCCAGGATTCAGAATTCTTTTAAAATTTGAGGACTGTCTAGAGTGCATGGGGACATCATTTTAGACCTTTGCATTACTTTTGGTATTAAAAAGAAACCTTAAAAATCATCCAAGAAGTGTTTAATATCAGGATCGGGATTTTCAGTGTGCATCTGATTCATTTATCTCGGAGCTCTTCTGGTCCTTCCTTGCCTTCCCAAACCCTACAGAGCAGCAGCAGTGTCGTTCTGGGGCAGCTGTACTTTGAGTGCATCTCCTAAACGTTGTCAACTGTGGTAGGTGGTCTCTACCACAGTGCCCATTTTATTTATTTATTGCTACAGTCTCTATTTTATTTATTGGTGTCATGGTTTAACCCCAGCCGGCAACTAAGCCCCACACAGCCGCTTGCTCACTCCCCCCCGGTGGGATGGGGGAGAGAATCAGAAGAGTAAAAGGGAGAAAACTCGTGGGCTGAGATAAAGACAGTTTAATGGGGAAAGCAAAAGCCACGCTTTCCACTCAGCCACGCAAAGCAAAACAAGGAATTAATTCACTGCTTCCCATCGGCCTTTAGGTGTTCAGCCATCTCCAGGAAAGCAGGGCTCCATCACATGTAACGGTTACTTGAGAAGACGAACACCATCACTCCGAATGTCCCCCCCTTCCTCCTTCTTTCCCCAGCTTTATATACTGAGCATGAGGCCATATGGTATGGAATAGCCCTTTGGGCAGTTGGGTCAGCTGTCCCAGCTGTGCCCCCTCCCAGCTTCTTCTGCACCTGGCAGAGCATGAGAAGCTGAAAAGTCCTTGACCAGTGTAAACATTACTTAGCAACAACTAAAACATCCTTGTGTTATCAACACTGTTTTCAGCACAAATCCAAAACATAGCCCCATACTAGCTACTATAAAGAAAATTAACTCTATCCCAGCCAAAACCAGCACAATTGGAAAAATAAAATATTGTTGGCATTCACACAAACCTATTACAGAATACTTAGAAATTATTTCCTTGGTTTCTCTAATAAAGTTTATGTTCAGAACGCTTTTCCAATGAGGAAACTAATAGGGAAAATACTAATAAAGACAGACTAATAATTCTGTCAGTATGGCTCTCCTTTTAGCTCAAGGCATCGTCTTGTCGTTCACAGGCTGGGATGTGTAGCTACCTGAGGACTGTGGCAGGGAGAATACACCAGAGCGTTTCTCTTAAGAGCTTTTAAATAAAAGGCTGGCTTATGTAACAGAATAAAGCTTTTAAAAGGGAAAGAAAGCTAAGGCATTAATATGCAATATTTTCAGGTGAATTTGGTAATTTGTATCATGTACTCCTAGTCTTGTATTGGTGTGACCAGCATTTGCCCTGTTAGGGGCATAGTCCAAACTGGCAATCAAGGAGGTGCAGATTTTTAAGTGAAAAAACCCCTGCCAGTTTACCCACAGTATATTAGATCTGGAAGGCCCTTCCCCTACTTAGACATGGGTCTGCCATTTTATGGCAGGGGGCCACCATTTTGTTCTCCATCATAACCCACGTCTCTTCCGGTGACTGGCTGGCAGGACCGGCCGCCCCCACCCACGTGGGCAGCGGCGCGTCAGGAGAGGAAGCCCCAGTCCCAGCGTACAGGGAAGCCGCCGCTTTTGGCAGCGTCATTCCCCACATGGCGTTGAGCGGTGCAGAAGCCTTTTTCTATAAGGATTGTTTGGTTGGTTTTTAATGTACATTATCCAGCCAGACTGGGATGGAGCCTGATTTGGTATTTGGCTAAGGGTTTTGGTATAAATAACATATCCTGCCTTGTCAGAACCAAACCATGAAGGCCCTGGGAACAGAGCACCTCATCCCCTCCCACGTGTACAGGCCCCAGCGCCTCATGCTAAAGCCGTTCTGTTACCGACGACTCCCAAAACACCCACATCTGCAGAGCTGTTGGGAAGCTGGGATTGTTGTCAGCCCAGAACTTCTCTGCTTTTAAATGCAGAGAGTTTGAGTGGTTTAAAATTAGTTCAGTGAAACTGTAATCAAATCCATTTATATCTATCTGAACAAGTACTTTGTTTGCCAGGCTTGACAGCAGTTGGGCTGCTTACAGTGTGTGTGCCCAAATCCTCTAGGAGCGGAGTGTTTGATTATAAGCGCTCTGCCCTGGAGATTGTGTTTCTGTAATGTTTGTAAAGAGCCTGATGCAAAAGTGCTGCAAGTCTCCTTGGAGTTTCTGGGATTTGCTGTTGTTTTTTAAAAAACCCCAAAACCTCATAAAATGAAACTGATGAAATGTGAAATCTGGGGACCAGTCTTTTTACAGGCGTTGTTATTCAACTTATTATTCATAATGTAAACATGCCGTTAGCATGCGACTGCTAAAAAAATTCTGGTTAGTTTCATAAGAGAGAGATGCACAAACAGAAAAAAATTGCCTGGAATATCTGTTTTCTATTTTATCAATGGATAGGTAGTGTCAATTTTTTTCATATTTGTCACATTAGGAAAATTCTTACATAAAAGAAAAAAACTGAAAACTGGTTATATGTAGAGTCTTTTCAAGAAAAAAAAAAGAATTTTCAATTTGAGCTCCTGTATTTACATAATTTAGTGGGAGAGAAGGACAGCATAGCATAAATTCAAAATTTGACTTTAATATGCCTTAGGGGAAAAGACATTGAGGAAAAAAGGGGTTTTTTTAGTTAAAAAATAGGAATCATAAGATTCTGAGTGCCACAGCAACATTTTTTAATAATGCTGCTGTTATTGACATTAGTAACTGTCGTATAGTGATAAAAAATAGAACATTATACTCGCCTGGTAGAGTTGTGCATATCGTACATTATGCTCTGTGCATAAGCCCCACCACTTGTGTGCTCATTGTGTGCTGGACTTGTCAACATCCTTAGCAGCAGGTTTGTGTTAAACACAGGAGGTGTAACAGGTGCTTTTTTAAGTAAAACTATAACATTATTTTTCTAAATTACAGTGCTTTCATATTTGTGAGATCTCTCATTTTTCAGAGACTCCAGGAATTGTCTGAAATAGCTCCCAGGGTTGTTGAAAGTGAGAGATACCCTTCAGGCAACAATATTGTAGTACAGATTTCTGACAGTGTCCTTGAGCTCTACCATCAGCAGATCGCTTGAGATGTCAGCAATGTGTATGTTTTCTGGGTAAGACCCCAAAATGTCAGGACTTTGAGGCTCCTTGAATACTTGAAATGTAACCCCATGAGTAAAATGTTGATCCAGTTAGGTATGCAATAAAAGTATTGCTAGAATCTCCTTATCTACAGCTCTATGCTGTTGTTCTCTTTGCTTGCTAATCCTTCAGTGGTGAGATGCAGCCTTCTTGCTAAAGAACGTTAATGTTTCACCCTGATTAAAATTTTTAAAATATTCATGAAAGAGACCCAGAAATTTTGCTGACACTGTTTTTAGAAGAACTAAAGGCACTGGAGCATATATTGAATTGTACGTGACTGCTGTGGTAGAAAAAAGCCACCTGGAGACTTCTTTTTTCTGGGCTCCATGACAAATTTTATGTCCATCTGCACTTCAGTCTTACAAGAACATAAATATCTAACTATTTTAACTTGCATCCAGCTGGAAAATGTATACTTTATGAGAAGAATGACATTATTTAACAGTACTGTATTCATAGTTATGGATCTCACGTGGATAATAAACTTGAACCCTACACTGTATCCAGTATTACATTACTGAAAAAATTGTCTTTTAGAAAAGTTTTTAGATTGTGTCCTTACTTTATGAAGAACTCAAAAAAAGGAAAAAGTTCACCTCACATATGCATGTAGGTAATACTTAAAAGCCATCTGTATTTAGAAATTATGGGTTTGTTTCCATTGAAATATTCATTTTCTATGTATCCACACATAGAGCCTGATATAATTTCAGGGGAGTGAGAGGAAAACTATCTTCTGGTCAGCATTAATCATCCTTACTTCACCAAAGAACTCATTAGCTCTGGGGTTGTCTTTGCGTCAACACGGAAATTGTTTCTTTGTAACACAAAAAGCAATGCCAAACTGTCTTGTCTGGCAAAATGATACTAGTTGGAGAAAAATAAGTAATTTAGGAAAATACAGTTTAACAAGGAGGAAAAAAAAAAGGTGAAAAGGACAATAGGAACTGTTCAAATATGGAGAATAGGGACCAAGAAGAGAAAGTCAATGAATGAGTTGAGACAGGCAGCTGTCAGTGCTGTGGGATTCTGTGATTTCTCTCATCTTCTAGCTTTCTTGTGAACAGCAAAGAATGGTAGGGCTAAAGTATATGCCTGTTTAGAAAGTTGAATACTTTTTCAGTGCAGAGATAAAATATCCCTTTGTTGTTGTCCCCCCACTTCTCCCCCAAAGCAAAACAAACACTAAATTACAGAAGTGCCTCCAGCAAAATTTTGCTGTCAGCATTCTAGGATTCATGACTTCTGCAGACAGTTTCTGTTCCTCTTGCTGCAGTTCACACTTTTTACCTATGATACCCATTGCCTAGGAAAAATAGCGTGTGGCAATCTTGTTAGTTCTTGTATAGTCTTTTCTACTTCCAGATCTTTCTACCTACCTACACGTTCAATGTAAAATCCTCCTGTCCAGCTCTAGTTGCACTTTACCTTTGCTGCTATCAAGCTGAGTGGTTCTTCTACAACCTCTGCTTCTATAATAATGACTCTCCTGAGTTTACTTTGAGTATATTTTAACTGTCCTTTAAAAACAGAGATCATGTAAAAGCCTGCAGCAAAAGCTCTCTCAGGCTATTTTGTCTTTTCAAACATAGGTCAAGATATTTTCCTTCATTCTGTTCTAAAGAAGATAAGTAAAGGAGTCTAAAATCTGTATTAATGCAATGGTAAGGACTCAGATTGCCTTTGAAAGCCAGAAAGTTCAAAATGTATGATTCTTAGGATAGTAATGTTGTTATATATGTAAAGGTAGAATTGCAAACAAGTCACAGCAAAAAGTAATGTCATGTCAAGATCATTGGAGTGTATATTTGAGAAATAAATATTTCTCATTTATTTCATATAACTCTGCAGTTTTAATGTATCATTAATAGAGATTTTCACATTTAAGCTCTCCAATTTTTAATCAATTGAATAGGAAAGAGCTAAAAGACACAATTAAGTTTCATGAAGGGCTTAGGGCAGCCTTAAATGCGTGTATGGAATTAAGTATAGAAGAAACTAATTTTATCTATCCTTATTAAGTATTTCTAATGGATTTGTCGGTCTAGTATGAGTCAGTGTGATTAGGTAGCATTAATAATGTCTTAAAGGGTCTTTTTCTTTTTTCTTTTTTTTTTTGCTATTCTTTGATTTCAGATCATCTGTACTGTAAGAATGCTGCTTGGGTAGGTATTTCAAATACTGTCTCTTTTATATCCTTTATTCTTTCTTAATTGTCCTTCATGTCAGCAAATAAAAATTCTCATAACCTGATTTTGTTTATGTTATCCCTATTTAATTTAACCCTCTTGCAAGGGTTCCAGGATGAGATGTTGGACTTGACTTTGGCTTCTCCATCCCCCTCATTTTTTCTGGATAATAACTATCTACATAGGTTTTGAAACAAGACCCTGAAAATCCTGGCTCTTACAAATTTAAGATTTTTATTAAAAAACCAGGATGTTGAGGCTGACTCCAGAGATAGGAAACCAGAATCACATGAAAGTGATAGCCCAGATCTTCCTGTGCTTGATATGTGGATTTTCATCCGTTGTAGGAACTGCATTTTCCCTGCAATGTTAGCATTGCCCTCAGTGTGATAGCAGCATTCTGCTTTGCGCATGATGGCAGCACGTGTTAGAGTGGCCAGCCCCTTCTCTAAGGTAAAGAAGTTCTGTCTTCTGGTTAGCAGAAGGGGAAATGCATTTCTTGTTTCATAAGCAGATAATCCCACCGTTAGATCATCTAGGGAAGATTCAGAACGGTTTTAGTTTCCTGGCAAGGAACAGTCCTGCCTAATCACTACAGACTTGCTTGGTGATTGGGACCGTGTCTGACCCATCATCTCTGGCCCTGACCCAGACTTGCTACTTCACATCCTGGCTCTCGGTGGTGAAGTTGCTCGTGCCAGCCTCACTGCTGTGCTCGGTCCCAGCTCACCTTCCCTTGCAGAGCAGCTGCCCCGCAATGCTCCCTGACATGCTCTGTGCACGTCTTTCACTCTTTCTCCTTCCCTTCTCTAATAGTTGGACTTTTTCTCATACTCCTTAACTCCTTCACTTTCTCTTCTACTTACCAGAGAAGGACATTAAGCTCCTTTGAAAGAGAAGGGAGTCTGTTGGTGGAAAAGTAGTACCTGAGACAGCCACTTGCCACATGAAGAGGATACAGCAGAGCGTATGTTTCATCTTAAGAGAACAGAAGGGGAGTGTCTTTCCTAATGACTTCTTCTGCCCGCTTTCTTTCTGTGTCTGCATGTTCTTGATGAGCATCTTATCTAAAGAGAACTACGGAGTATGGCAGACACTTTGGGTTTTTGTCACGTGGCGGAGGTATATCTGCAACAAAATAGAGCACGTTTATAAGTGGATCTTTACCTGAAACATCAGAGTTTTCCAAGGAAACAGTTTAGGTAAGGGCTGATTCTTCACATACACTTGGAAAACACTGAAGTCTCGATTTTTACTGCTGTAATTATGAAGTACACCAGTGGGTACCCAAATGAAGAGTCTGCAGAACCAGAGAAGCCTAATTCAAGCTTTGCTTATGCAGGTGTATTACTAATAGTTTTAGGCAAGTAATTTATGAACAATTACTCAGAAATTAAATCAATAACTAAATAAGTCTTGCTGAAATTAGCATTTGCTTAAATGGTGTGAATGGGGGGCACCAGCATGCTCTATCTACATAGGAATAATTGTTGCTATATTTATTTTTCCATGTGCAGTTATGAAACTCAGAAAGCATTGGTCTTTTTGCCTCTTAGCCTGTGCTGACAGCGAAGATGTTCTAGACATCCATGAGGTGATTCTCGTAGAGCTAGCTTACCTACCAGCACAGTGAGTGTAGTCTGCATGAAGTGCTTTGCTGTCACAGGCAGATTGCATCTTCTAATGTAGCATGCTTTAGAAACGTGGCTTCAATCCTTCCTCTGTAGAATAGGAATAATGTTAATTCCCAATCACGTGTTGGAAGTGGCACTGTGAGGATGAACCAGTTAATGTTTCTACAATACTCTGGTGTTAAAGAGGATAACGTTTGTGCATAATGTTGTTGGCTGATAGGTGTGATTCCAAGCTATGACTAATGGCAAAGCACAGTTGTTATTCCCACATTGCCATTAGGGTTGAATATATTGTTTTAACATGTCCTCCACCCACAGAAAATTTTCAGTCTCTTCTAATTTACATGGAGATTGGCATTTTACTAACAGCTTTTTAGGAAAATTGAGAGCATTGAGGAAAAAGAAGCCTGGTGCAAAAGAATCATATTGCATTGCCAGCCACGTAGCATCAAAATTGCAAGTTAGAAAACAATCTAACTGTTAAGGAGTTAAAAAAGAAGGTAAGCATCTATTTGAAGGATGCAGTACAGACCATAATTATACATAACTGCCAGTCTCCAAACCAAGCAGTGGTACAGCAGAAAGAAAGGGAAGAGTTCAGCATGTAGAGTCAAAAACTGAGAAAAGATGTAAAGGTTATTAAAGCTAGCTAAAGAATGTATTCTCCAAGTTTGCTTGGCTTGAGTAAGCTTAAAGCTCAAACATGGTAATTTAGGGGGCCACCTTATCTCTTTTCCTTATTAATATTTGTCCTTTGAATGAAGATAACTTGAAAATTCATAGTCATGAAGACCTTCTGTATTAATTCCAGTATCAAATTCTCATATTCTCAGAAAGCAAAGGGCTTGGAAAATCTTGGAAAGTGCAGCAGGAAAAGAGATTGAATGAGCAAAAAGTAGGATACATGATAACTAATGGAGCAAGACTGAGCAAAAAAATGAACATTTGAGCTTTGCAGTCCCATTTTATTCTCAGACCAGTTTTATGCCAACCCACTATAGTTTAGAGCAGTCTTGGAGGTATTCTAAACTCTTCCAACTGGCCTCTAAATAGCTGCCTGCCAACAGAGAAGGGAGAAAGCCCAGCAGTGTGTCTTGTGCTTCCTGTACTGGGGCTGGGAGCTGGAGTAAAAGTGCCAGCTTTGTGTCTGCCAGAGAGGCTCTGTACCAGTTCTGCAGTCATAAGGAAGTTCTTGGCTGGGGAAATCGAGTTGGTTTCTGGTCTCCAGGTGGCCAGAGCAACACAAAGAGATCCAGACAAACTGGAGAAACTGAGCTTTTTTATTCTTGTATATATATTTGATGCATTTTGTGCTATCTTGTTTGGAAGGAAATCCAGGCATGTGCAGAAAGGAGCTGGTCCAACATGACTTTATTGCCAGAGCTCCAGCAGCTTGCTTAATACTGTGTAACATTTTATGAGTTATTGACAAATTCATTGTTGGGGTTGTCAGGCTAACCATATGGTTGCCTGTAGAGGAATGTACCAGTTTATTTGTTGGACTGAATTTTTGATTGATTAAGACATTATCGGTTAGCTGAGCTTTGAGTTTAGTTATCTCAGAAACTGCTCTTTACAAGAGCAGCCTCCAGGCTTGCAGTGACAAAGACCTGAATTGAACTCAAGTTCAGGAATTTACCTTAAAAGTGTCAAGTGAACAACTGTATTAGATCACTGTGGAGATTTCACTCATCTCCCTGGTGAATATGCCAAGTGGGATGATGATGCGGTGTACTCGAGAGATATTAGAGGCTTGGCTTCGGGTTTAACATGTTTTTCTTTATCATCCTTCTGTGGTAGCACATAAGAGGACATAATTTATGCAGTGTGTCAAAACACAGTGGATTTATTTTGACTGATGTGATGGCTCTGTAGTTCCTCTAGCTTAGCAGCATTACTGTTCTGACTACCCATGTAGGTTCCTACTAGGAAAAGAGGATCAAAGACTTTTATACCACTGCTTTTCTTCTTGGTCCTACCCATTCTGGCACTCAGGCTATACGCAAAACTGGGAGTGATGAAGACCTTGCACTTGTTCTGTGGCTGTAAGGGATTGCCTTTTCCCCTTCCTCTTCTCTCCTCTCTGGTGTGTTTTGTGGACATCTGAGGGCTGCTGCAAGTTATATTTTTTTCCCTGTCCTTTTGGACCCCAAGAGAGAGAGGACCATCTGCGTGGTGGTTACCAAGAATCATTTTTACATGATTTGAGACCCCATGTTATCTGATATAAATGGCCTTAGCGAACCTGTTCTCCAGCCACCTGGGCAAGGCTTTATATTTAACTATTTCATGAGCAGCAACAGCTTTTCCATCAGTTATGGTGTTCTGTAAACTCAGTGCCAATTGCCTTCATGTCATCTAAGAAAATATGCACATGGCATTGGATTCTACTGCATTTAAGGATGTTTTGAGCTCCAATGTTGATTTATTGTAGGCAGGTACTACTTCAATATCAAAAGGATCATAATGAAAATTAAAGGTGTTTTTACAAGACATGGTGGAAATCTTCTTGGACAGCTGAGGTATATTTAAGATAAAAGGTGGTTTGAGTTGGCTATAGGAGAAGTACTGTAAGAATCTACTAAAGTAGAAAATACTGTTTACATGAGTGAACTGTTGCCTGGTTTTGGCAATGCAAAAACATCAGTAAGATGTATATTGTGAAGTTAGATACTATGTCATTTGCCAAGTGTCACTTGGCACTCTTGGAAATACTTGGAGATCTGCTGATTTATTAATACATTGTCTGCTGCTCTTTATATGATCAGTTGCCTGCTCTCCTTGAATGTTTAACAGCCCCCTGGGAATTAATGTTATATTTTTACTCATGCTAATCAAAAGTTGGTATACAAAGTATTTCTGCTGTCAAGGGAGCTATAGCAAACAAGAAACACTGAACATGACCTGTCTGTGAATCAGCTTCTGTATGCCACCACTCTTTTTGCTTGTTCCTCTTGTTTTTCTCCCCTTTTAACAGTAATCATCACAAAGTATTTCTTCAATTAATTATTATTTGAAAGCTGAAACAGGAAGTAAATGTGCACTCTGGAAGCAAGGACTAGAGGTACCCTTCTCTAATTCCTCATCTGAAATTTTGACACTTTTCCAGTTAGGATACTTTTTTATAGGCACACAACAGACTGCAGTTATTTTGTGTATGGGGAATTGATTGTTAATTCCCTGCTTCATGGTGCTAATTATTAAAGCCCAAGTACTGCTTTTTAGCACGTTGATATTAAATGTATATGCTGTTTGTCCTCCAATTACTGCTCAGAAACTGAAGTGTCTTGGATAATTAGCTTAATTCTTCTTTGATTGTTGGGTTAAGACAATTAAAATCTTTTTAAAATAATAATAAAAAAGTTAAGTATATGTAGCTCTGTGTCTTGTGAGGTGTCCCGATAAAGTAAATTTTTCAGTTGTTTTCTATCCTTAAAAGATGACAAAGTGAGCAATCCATTGTACATAAAAATGTCAGTCTACCAGCTAAATAAAAGAATGTATATTTTAACCACACAGTGATTTTGAATGAGAAATGGCATTAAAGGGAAGACTGAAATACCTCTAGAAACACAGAATGATTTTATTCTCTGGTAAATAAAATTGCCAATTTTCTAACTGTAAAAAAAACAACAACAACAACCAACCAAAGAAAAAAACCCCCAAAAACCCAAAACCCCCCCAAACCCCCAAAATCTAAACTACTAGAAATATGAACAGAAATCTTTTTTCTTTTTTAAATATCTCCAAGACAATTGTGTCCCAAGAGAGATGAAGTTGCACATGACACTGGAAAATCTTGTGGTCTGAGCTGAAGACCGTGAAGTAGAGAGTCAAGGGAGATCTATAGAAAAATGCCACTTCTTGTACATGAACTATAGGCCTGGGCCAAGAAGTCTTACTGGCAAGCTCCTCTTCTGTAGACAAAAAGGCAGATGGAAGCTCAGTCTGACCTCTGCAAGAACAAGGTATGTGTTCTAACAAGATGCATCTGACAAAACAAAGTGATAAAGGTTTAATACTATGCATGCTTCTGGGTGTGTGAGAAGAACTCACACAAATATTCATGTAAATAAAATGAACATTTGGTATGCATGTTACATGTATGTTTGTATATGCATGTGTGCCTGTATGGTTCTTACATAAAACCAGAATTTTTTAGGGAATTGGAAAAACCAAAGAATAATAACTGATGTGATGTATCTATAGGAAATATATAGGGAAATTCATGGAGGAGGAAGTTTAGATCTATTCCACTTATCTGCTTAAAATTCATCAAGATACGGAGTTACTATTCGGCAAATTTCAAAAGAGTAACTACAAGCAGGGTTGCTGATAATTTAGGTAGCTGATAAATTAGAAGACATTTGTTACAGTTGTGCTGATCTCTAGGCTGATTTCCTGCTTCTGAGTGAATCTATCAGGAAGGTAATAAAGCTATTTAGGTAGGTAGGGAAGATGTAGATGGATAATGGGATTAGGGAGCAATGAAGGCATCATGACTCATCCATTCTCACTGAGGTCTTACAGCAGGAGTTATACACTAGGGGCACATCAAACTGGAACTCACCTGTAAAGAACAAAGACATTTATCAGAGAGAAAAGCTGAATGCAGTTTCTAAAACTGTTGTTGAAACATTTTAATGTGTAGGATTCCCATAGTCTTTCATATTCATTAGTAATAAAAGTTGAGGCACACTAAAAGACAGCCTGAAAGTACCATGCACAAAAATCTGAAGGAAAGGGGATTGTTAGCTTTCTGTTTACATCTTCTATAAAAATGAAATGTGCAAGATGTTTGCATATCTATTCAACCTAAAATTGTTTCTTGTTTGTAGGTGCTTTCCTTCTCTTACTACTAAAATATAAGTTCATCTCATCTTCCATATTATGTCAACAGTTCAAATATTTCTTGCAGTTACTAAATAGACTTGTATTCAATTTGTCTTATACTGTTGATGTGTGATATGATTAATGGTGATCCTGAGAGCAGCATTATGAGGTTAAATTCAGGTTTAAATATATTTGCTTCTTTTTTGTTTTGTTTCTGAATCACAAGTATGTCCAAAAGGTTTGGTTTTAAGCCTCTGAAAGGAAAGAAGGAAGGAAAGGAGGGAAGGAAGGGCCTTTGGAACACTTCTTTGGGACCCGGCTAAGTTCTTCAGCAATGAAATTTGACTTTAGAAACAGAAGGTCGGTTATAGGAACTTGTCATTGTAGCACTATTTGAGATAAAAATTTACTTTCTTGTACAGAAGTTACCAGTTTATAGTCTGAAACATTTTTTTCACTTCATATGTGGCTATATTCAAGCAACCAGTGTTTGTGTAGCTTACCAATTTGGCAAACTCCAATGAAAAGAGAAGCACTTTAAAGTGCTGCATGGAACAATGCATTGGAAGACATGTTATTTAGCTCAATGACTCAGCTGTAGTAAGATTTGGTAAGATGGCAACTCATTTTGTATATAATCTATTTTGTCCCTCAGGTGGCTGAACTGTCTTGTCCTATTAATGGTACCATAGACATTTCCATTACAAAAAATCTACCTATAGTTTTACAAATATTGTGTTTTAATTTGTCTTTGAAGACAAATACACATCCCAATTATTAAATCAAATAAGGACCTGTTGAGTGAGTCATACCAAATATAAAATGCTCGAACTTGAATCTTAAATCTTATTTAAAAAAAACCCTTCCTTTTGAAATATACTGCAGATTAGGTGAATGTTCTATTAATGTCTGTTAATCAGCATACATTTTAATATGTAGTTTTACTAATGTGTTATGTTTGTAAATATAAATTATTTAATTTGAGCTAAATTTTATTTTAGATTATATATCCAAATTTTCTTTCTGAGGCAAGCCACACTTTGGGTTTTTGGTTTCCTTTCTTTTCAAAGGCATGGTGCTTAAAGGTATGCAATCATTAGATATAATATCTGACAATTCAGAAACAAACCTCAAGGATTCCACATGGTCAGCACACTCCCTGACACCAGAAAAGATGAAGAAATAGTTCATATGGTTTCTTTAATCACTAAGATTAAAAAGAAGAGAGGTGTTTTCCTACATTTTTCCATTGAAGAAGCAAAGCTCAAAGACTTTGCAAATAGTTATAAAGAGAATACTATAATTAAACTATGGACATTTAGAATGCACACTTTTATTTGAAATGCAAGATAGTAAAATTACATCACTTGCATGCAGAGACCTAAATAACTTACATTGTTATAAACAGATGTTGGAGACGTTGATGGAATCATGCCTTCAGAAAAATTAATAACCAGAGAATATCTTCACTTTCTGCTTTCCCAGAGTTATACCATAAACATCCAGGGAGATGTTTCAAATCCAGAACAATTTGCTTTGAAAATGAACTTTTTTTTTTTTTAAATAAGATAATATATATTAGAATGCAAGTTACTTTGCATCATCACTGTGTGCCTGACCTGAAAGGGGGAATGCAAGGTAACAAATGTGTCACCTCCACATGCAGCTTGCAGTCATGTACAAGTACAACACTTGAGCTCTCTGGAACACAGGAATTTCTTTTACAACGTGTAGGATCAGGCCATTTCCATATGCCTCTTTGGTCTTCTTGTGCTCAAAAGAATTTCAGAATAATTTTTAAAAGAATTTTTTCTTTTGAGCACAAGAAGACCAAAGAGGCATATGGAAACGGTCTTACACTACGTGTTGTGAGGGGCTACGCGCAATGGATTTCTAGAGGTGTAGCAGCATCGATATACTTGATGACAGCTCAATGTGAATGTGGAAATAGGAAGTAAAATAATACTGCATCTTACCTTGTAAGGCAGGGATAACAGCTACGGGGAACAGGTGCAGAAAACTACTGTTTTCTGTCCGATAAGCTGTCCATCACTATGCTGTCCTGTTTATTTCTGAATGAACTTGTGAATATATTATCACGACAAAGTCTTCTGTGTTACTAAAGACTGCACAGGGAGAAAAAAATCATGGTTTAGTTAATTCACTAGACAAGGTTGTCCATGGTTTGAGAGACAGTGAAGCTATTAGAGGTTGAAAAACTTCTTTCCTGATATATGTAGCTTTCTTATAGTGGGACACATTACTTGATTCATTATGGCTCCAAGTAGTTTGTTTTCTTTGAAAGGGGTCATTATATGGGTTATCCAAGGCTATGTGTTCTTTAATGGGTCAGACATGCTTGTGATCTCCAAAATTTCTGCTTTGTTGATCAGACTGAAATCTTCTAAAGGTAAAAGTGCAAGGATGTTGCTCCAGCATTTGAGGCAGCTTATCTGGCTTCTGTGAGGCTCACTTACAGATCTAAAGGGCTCACTGCACTTACCTGCTAGTGCAGTATCAACACTGGCACAACAGAGGCTAGAGAAGGGTCAGTCATTATAAAGGGCATTTTGTCCATGCAGTATTTAGCGTGTACATTCTGAAATAGTGATAATTTTTCTAGTGCTACTATTTTTGCCTACACTGCACTATAGATACTGTCACACAAACAATTTTAGTCACCCTCACAGTCAGTAACTATTCAAAATATTGGTTTTGTTCCTACTTTGGTGCTGTCTTAGTGGCATTAGCTTTTCTCTGCTGTAGCAGAATGCAAGGATTCATTAACATTTGCTATTTTATTCTGATCAAAACTGGTATAGCAGTAGGCATATAATTTTTTTTAATACTAAAATAGTCAAATAGTTAAATTACTGTGAAAATATTAATTTTGTTAATGTTAATTATGCAGAAATATGTTCGGCATAACATGAATCACGTCTGTTGTTTCTCTTGTATTTTAAGATCAGTTCTTAAAGCCTTATGGTCCCTTTAATTAGACAATACTTTTTTTTTCTAGCACTATTCAGTGTTTGGCATTGGCTCAGTGATAAATCTATCACTTACGTAGGTAGTAACTTGGCTGTTACTACCTACATTTATAAACGCTGCTCTACTACAACACAGTCCTACCAGGTGTTTTGTATTTTGGAGTTATTTAGCCACACCTATGGAATATTTAAAATCTTAATCCCCTACATGAAGGTGCAATTAAAACAACTAATAAAATCTACTGTTTTTCCCTCTTCATCTGTATTTTCTGAGTTGTTGCTGGTCATTGCACAAAACAAAAGTTCTGTCTAAAGCTCCAGCCTAAAATTTGACGTTGGCTAGAGACTGCCTTCAGATTCCAGTGTTAAATTTTAATCCATATATTATGACATATGACTCAGAAAATTATTTCAAACTGTAGTTAAGCAGTTGAATAAATCCTTAGTCAAACAGGTTCAGTTCTTGCTGAGAGTTTGGGGTTTTTTTAAAATATCTTTAAAGAGTGTTTTCTTTCCTTCTCTCCAGTCGTCCTTAGTCATCTTTTGGCCACTGTGTGAAGCAGAAAAATAAACTTGACAGACTTTTCATTTGATCCAGGACAGTTCTAGGACTTGTCAGTATTCTGGACCTCTCCTGCTCTCTTCTTTTGGCAAATGGTAGTTTTTTGAGGCTTTTTTCAGTATTACTTTACTCATTGGAAGTTGGGAATACATGTAATACATGTTGTGCATGAAGTGAGAAGGGGTTGAATGATCATCCTGTCCAACATTTTTTAATACCCATTTTCTATTTCAAGGGCTGAACTGAAAACATTTCCGGCTTGGCCTGATGATCCCCACAAGTTACAAGTAAATAGCGTGTAACTGGCCTTTGAAAGTACAGTTATTTTTGTTTTTATGCCATCCAGTCAGTACTTTTGGTTCAGTAACAGTGCAGTCAACTTTCTATCAGTAAATAAACATAGAAGTGTGTCTCATTTGTGAAACAAAACCTGTAGCTTCCTTTGTCAGTTATCGTCAATTAGGGAGTCTACTGAATTCAGTATAGGGGTATCGTTAGCTTTGACAGAATGGAATCCGATCTTGATGTGTTACAGTATTTGTATCTATTGGCCAAGAATAAATTTGGACAATAAATCAGAAAAGGTTTTCTGAATGTTGTGGAATAGGCTAAGAGCGTGAGGAAACTTCATCTTGCATCAGGACAGAGTTTGCTAAAATGATGAAAGAGATTGGATCTAGGGGAGAAGGGCTCATGAAGTTGAAAATTAAAACACATACTTAGATCTCGCAATAATTAACAGTAAATATAATAATGTGGGGTGTGTGTTGTAGATTTATCTCCCTTGTACTTGATTTTAAATACATGGCTAATTCACCTATAGAACTAGTTTTATATTAAAAAACCAGGCACGTTATTATTTTATTATGTCTTGCTGCATTAGAGGAAGAGTGCTGAACACGGTGCAGTATCAAGTTCATACTGAGGCGTGTGCAGCCTAGGGGTTTTTAGAAGCATTTGACCAATGCTTGGATGTTAGTTATTAAGGCAATGCAAGGCCAGTGATGCACACCACCTGACAGAAACTTGCAATGACACATACTAAATAGTTGCAAAATAAATGTTTGAAAAGAGGCATACTGAATGGAAGGAAATGACTACTTAGTAAGTTAAAAACAAATGAGTTCACAAATTTAAAAGGCAGAAAAAAAGCCATTCAGCTTTTAACAAGAATCAGAAAGTAGAAACTCTGCATTGTAGCAAAAGAGATAGGTAAAAATGTTTAAACAGAATCATTAGAACGAAATTAAACATTGTTTGCATTATGAAGCAGAAGTAGTTCTGTGATTAATGCAGTTTACACCACATACTTTTATAACAGAAGTCCTGCACTGACATCATACTCATTGAAGCAATAGTCATTACATAATGAAATGACATAAAATGGTACCAAAAAAAGGTTTACACCAAAAATACACAAAATTCAGTTACAATTTATTTTAGATCATATACAACATATATTCTTATGGAAAAACCTTTTAGTTATTTGGTCTACACAGCAACTGTAAAATGGAAAGCATCAAAAGATCGTACAGTTTTCTCATCTAATTAATCTAGAAATCAGAGAGACCTTCAAACTAAATTTTCAAGGGACCATGAGCTCCCGACAAGAAGACAAGAGAAAGTAATGGTTTGTAATTGCTGCTTCAGTTGAATGTCTAGGAATAATTTTTACCGTCTTGAGATATACTTTTGTATGCCAATGTTCAGAAAACTTGGTACGTCAGAATGTACATATTGTACCCAAAAATGTACATCCTATATTGGAAATAGTCTACCCTGCAATTTCGCTCTTGTTGAACAAATTCCTGCTCTTTTCTACTTAAATAATATGGTATTGGAAGCTGACTTTCATTTCAATGTAATTTTTATTCATAACAAAGAAGGTGTTCAAGTTCTTTTTCTTTCAGTAAAAGAATCATAATTTTCTTTTAAAGTTCTTCATTTTCTTCCTTTTTTCAGAGAGAGTTGAGATGTAAAAATAGAAATATATTTAATGGTGCAAAGTGCCTAGAGGCTTACAGCTTGCAATTGAATTTTTTATTCATAGTTTTCCTCAATAATTACAGTTATTTATTGATCTTCATACAATTCTTTTCAATATTGCTTTGAATTTAAAATTAATGACATGAATTTTTTTTTCTAGAGTTTCAAGATCAGTTTTCCAGTCATAAAACCCGATATCCGTATGCAATTCACAGGGAGCGTTTTTTTGCAAAGTGCTCAGCTATATGAATTACTTAATACTTTCCTTCTTCTCTTTCTGTTTGCAAGGACTGTTTCCTTTCTGTAGACACAGTAATGCCCTTGATTTGCTTTTCGTACATATTTAGTCTAACTTAGGTACTGTTTTTGTGAGCTACCTTAAGTTGAGTGACAAACAAAATAATTGTGAAAGTTATAAAGCAGAATCTCCCTTTGCAACTTACCCTGCTCCGTGATACTTAATTTCCACTGGATTTTCCATTGGGCAAACCAAATAGTGTTCTGGTGCAGACAGTGAACCAGTGGCTTCTCCTGTTCACATGGTACTGTTGTCTGTGCATCGCCTAAGTGCTCTTATGCTACACTTTCCTTTCCAGCAGAACTTGCAAGGCATTTTAGTCAACTGAATTTTTCTTTGAACCTACAGAAATGTAACTCTCATTTTTGTTTATTTCTGATAAAGACTGTAACATACAAATCTGATCACTACAGTTAATTGCTTAATGTACATCAGCTTATATCAACTTGATCTCTGTATACTTTTCCTGATACAATTTATTTCCTTTTTTGTCTTGCAGACTGAGTCTGTCTCATCTGCAGATGGTGTCTTTCTGTATAGCTTTTCTTACATTATATCTTTGTAATATTCCTTCTGCTCGTATTGCTTTTTTACAAGTGTTTTCCTGCTGTGTATCTTCTTTTTAAAAATTAATTTCTTCAGTCTGTCCAGTTTGAAATATTTCTAAAAGTTTAATGTACCACTTGGGCCATGCAGTTATTTGGGAGTTCCCATTTACAGCTGGGCATTAACATACTTTCTACTAGACCCTCTAGTTAGCGCTACGTTTCTCTGATCTTTGGTTACCATTCAGCAGTACTTGAATTCTACCATGGGAGCTTGTTAGTACACATCTGTTCTTCAGTGAAGACAATAGTCAAAGCACCTCATCAAGCAAGGTAAAATATTCTCTTTCACTTAAGTATAACACATATTTTATGCTGCAAGCACACCAGTTAATTAATCAATTGCACTTAATATGTATTTAATTGTGCATCTTTAGGTGTGGTGATTAGTCATAAACTGTCATGTTTAGTTCAGCAGGAGTGCTGGGTTCAGCAACTTGCTCCAGTATGTTGAAGGGCATCACGATTTCAATATTTATATGGTCTTCAAGTGCATACGGTTGTAAATGCAACACCAGTAACAAAATAGTCACTCAGATGTGCCAATGAGTCAGAGACTAAATTTAGATGTGCACATATGTTTGCAGCTGAGCATCAGGAAGCCCTCCTGTTAACGTTAGTAAGTTTTGCATCATCACCTAGAAGATTTTTCATGCACTATTACTGATTCTGCAGTACATCTCACCTCTTATGTTTAAATTGGAGCGATAACACACTCTTGTATTTATTGAAAAGCAAAAAGCAAACATTTTAAAAACAAAATTGAAGAATTTGTTGCAGAAGTTTGTTCTTGTTGCTAATAAGCAACACTAAAGTGATCTGTTGCATCTTTTCAAAAATTCAGCTACTTAAAAGCAATGGACTGAATTGCCGAGAGACACCATATAATGTCTGCAACCTGCATAAGAAATGCATTTTCCTTGTCAGATATAAATGCATATTTCATTGCAACGCAGCTACCTTAGCTCCAGCACACAGTTACTTCGATGGTAAAAGCAAAGTGATTTTCAAAAAGAATGCTTTCAAAAGAGTCTGTGTTTCCATTCAAGACTGGTCAATCTTAACACCATGCCCATGAGATTTGTGGCTGTTTCTGCACTGATCGAGCCTTGCTAATGTCTGCAGATACACATTTGTGCAGTCACTTGCCATCCATCCTATTTCTATTAGTCTATTTAGCCATCCATTTCATCTGGTCAGAATTGTAGACAAGCAGCTCTGCTGGGCAGGCTGTCTTGCCTGCCATTTCTCTAGTACCTAGCATATCCTAGGTAGCCTAGGACCAAGGATCCCAAATAAAGTTGTGAAGCATAATTGTAAGGTATTCTATGTAACTGTCAGAAATCATATTGTACAACTATTAGTTGTTAAAATATAACTTTCATTTTAACTGAATATCTGAATATGTTGGGATAACAATATAAAAGGAAAGTATGAAGTATTGAATAAATCCATAACTAAAAAATCCATATACATTTTTTGGTCAGTTTTAGTAGCGATGTTCTTGGGGTTGTATTACCCCAAGGTGACAGCCTTTCAAGAACACCAAAACTAAGAATGCATTTCTTTGTCATGGGAAAGACTCCATATGGACAATGAAAGAACATCCAGACTTAGTCTCCTCCTAGAGCCACAACTGAGTGAGGATTCAGGGGAGGGACTTCTGGATGACGACGTAACAAATCATTCACACCACAGAAAGACTGGGATGCAAAGAACTTATTTAGCTCTATTTTAAGAGTGTTATATTTGGGCAGGGCGGGGGAATTGGGATATTAACTCTCCCTTTCTGTGCTTTTAAATGGTTAAGCAGTTAAGCATCGTTAGCAGTTAGCCTTGATCAACTTTTGCAGGCAAGTTTTGTGTTTGAAATTATAGTGTTTTTTTATGGCTGCACATTTGAGCATCTTCACTGAACTATTCTTAGAGTTGAAGATTTTAAGGAGAGACCATGATGGTCACTTTCTATCATGTCTTGTATAACACAAGACATACTTTCTACATGAGCACCATTAAACTGTATTCAAAAAAGCTGTGCAATTACTTAGAACAGATCTGTTTATCTTAACATTGACACAAAATTGGCTTGTTTCCATCCCTATGAACTTTTTTTTGTTTCTTTAATGTATGAATTATTAACAATTATGCAGAGAACTTGTCAGACTGGTGCTTTGGCACTATTTACCTGAAAGAGCTAAATTGTCTGGACCATACTGTTTGGAGGTGAACTGCAGTGGCAGAAGGAACTGTCAAGGATAAGGAGAATTTGGTACAATATCGTACATGAGTTCTTACATAAAGTAAATATGGGATTATTATTATTTATTATACAGGTGTTTGTGGATTTTTTCCCTCTTCCTCTCTTCCCCCCTCCCCTCCTCTTTTCCAAGTGTGATAATAATGAACCTTCTCATTATTGAGGTGTTGAGGATGCTAAAGCTGAGGTGGCTCAAGAAATTTAGCTTACCTGCAGATTATAATTGCAGTGAGTTGAGTGTGACTTTTTTCACTGTTATGTTTATGGAATTATTTTAGCTCTGTGCTAAGTATACAGTTCTTATATCTCTGCCATTCCTGAAAGGAGAAAATTGGACAGAAGAATAACCTGTCATTCTGTCTCATGCAGTGAAGTGTATCCTGGATTTTGGGGTTTCAATTAAATAGTTTGGTGTTAATCCTGTTTTGTCATACCCAGTTCCTGGTTCATAACTGGAAGTCGGAAAGTGATGTTAAAGGTCTTCCCTGACAGGAAAACACATTAGTTAATCTGCAATGAGTAAAAATACTTTGTCTGTACAAAACCAGTTACGAAATCTAAGGCTAAACCGAGCGATATAATATGTATACAGTGGGGAAAGTAATCTAATCAATGATCTATTCTTTCCCTGAGAAAATGATCAGCGAACATATCAACACATAACTTCTCGCTGGATTAGTTGCTCAGTCATAGAATGCATTTCAGAGTACCTTTAACAATTGAGTAATAGTGAACATACGGTAAAAAGGGAAAATAATCACAACAAGAGTAACTACTGAGAATATAGATTGGCAGATAATTTGAAAATGTAAATACTACGGCACTCAAACAAAACCAGAAAATATATCTTAAAGCATCAGCAAGAGAACTTCAATGGATGTAAAATACAATTCACTCCATTTTCCCTAGAGAACCATAAAAATACACTTGAAATCTGTGAGATGTTTTATGAAAATGCAGCATATCCCTCTTAAATTAAATTTTGGTATAGGAAAAATGTCATTGTGAGCTTTATATGTGAAATTTTACTCTAACTCATTCCTAACAACAGAGCTATAAAGCATTCTACCAACAGATTCTTCATCTTAGTAGTACAGGTTTCAAAATGGATGAAACACACAATACTGCCTAATTTTGTAATTAATGCAAGGTCTTTGTGTTGTCTTTTGCACAAATACTTCCAGAAAATGAAGTCATTACATAAAATAAGATGGTGCGCAAAGACTTTATAGGCGTTGTGTGTTTACGTGGTAGAGCAGCATAAATTTCTGCTCCTACTCTAGATTCTTTCTGATAAAGTCCCAAGTGCTAAGACAGATGTGTGAGGGCTATTTACTCTCATATGTTATATTTGTACCATGACCATATTGAATATGTGTGTGGTGTTTTATAGGGGAGGGACAGAGCAGTAACTATAAAACTTAAGATAGAATCTGGTTATCTTTCCACTCAGGAGAGAAACTTTCCCTGCCCATGTGAAACTGCAGTTGCCAAGGCAGCTTCTCTTTGTATTCCTGACAAAATCCGTAAGTTCTGCCATCTGCAGTGGCAGTGCATTTTGATAACCGGAGGAGGTGCTCTAACCTTCTGGTTCTGCTCAGATGCCTAAAGCGCAGTATTTTTTTACTTTTTTTTTTTTTTCTTTCAGAGTGTATGTCACTCACAGCTTGCAAAGGTCAACATTTTGGATGTTTTGAGGTGAATTCAGAGTTTGTATCTCAGCTAGGAAATAAAATGTTTATCATTGGCTCATTTCTTGGCTTTTTCCCTTGGAGGCTGCTATTAGTGAAAACATTGTGTAGCTGCAGTGTCCTTGTACAGCTGTGAAATATATTGAACATTCTAAAAAGCATGAAAGTAACTTGTGGCCTTAAGGATGTGTGCAGAAAGCAGCCTATCTAAAGGTCTGTATTGCACACTTTTTTTTTTTTTTTAATTAAAAAATCATTTTAAGAATTAGTTGCTTTTCACTAGAGATCATAAATTGTCATTGAAATTATTGGTTTCAAAAGCAAATGTGTTGCAAGGGTGTAGCATTTTATGTAGAATATTTGCAACCATTCATAATGCGGTAACAAGGTAACGTTGTTCAGACTGTAATCTTTTATGTTCCTAGAAGCATGGACAGAAATTCAACATTGTATTTTTTTGGGGCTTCCCTATACTCTTTGACCTTCAAGCTTCTGACCTTTCTGCTTGTGGCAGTACACACACCTGAATGGAACTGATGTATTGGTGACAACAGAAGTCAACCTGTGGTTTTAGGTTGTTTTACTTGTAGTAAGGAATGTAACTTAAAAGAACCTTTTCCCATTGTTTGGGATCAATTGCTAAAAATTGCTAAAGGCAAAGCAGCATTAGGAACTCTTAAATACACATATCATAAGTGGTTTGCTGAAGTGCTTTTTTTTTTTCAGCCACAAACTGCAATAGAATCAGGTCAGGTGCGCGTTTCCCCTCTTCACCTTAGTGGGAAGCTTTGAAGCCAAATTATCATGTACAAGGGACTGTAATATTCATAGAAACATGAATGGAATAATAGACCAACTTAGCTGGGCACTAGAATTTGAATTAGGCACTTTGGCGGAAGAGCTTAGATGACTCTTGTGACCCTTCCACTGATGCTTTGACAAGCTTGATATCATTCTCAACCTCACCCTTACCCTGTGTTGCATCTCTCTTAAGCTCTCAATTTTACATTTATCCTAAGGATGCAGAAAGGAAAAATCAGAAAATCCATGTGTTTTGTCTTGTAATAAGAAAACTTTTTTGATACATTTTGCATGATACGAGCTGTCAAATAGAGTTATCAAGCAGTGAGTACACATTCATTTAGCTGAAATCTCTATAAATTTGAAATTAATAGTGAAAAATGTAATAGTCAAAAAGTAAAAAACTAGCAACGTCTTTACTTGGTTTTTAATTCTGTTATGAATTACAAAAATTTAGTATTCCTTTTAAACTTCTGCTACTAATAGTATTAAGAAGTAATGAATTCTTTGAATTTTTTGCAAATTATTCTGTGTGTAATAAAAGTTAAGGATTTTATAAATTATTTTGTTAAGGAATTGTATGTACCTAATAAGATTATTTACTATACAGCAAAGGAGCAGTTATTTGCAAGGCTTGTATTACTTGAGTATACAGATCTGAGATGACTGATGCTGGCAAGAGCATGCTCAAGTCATCTTTTCAGTTTGGCAAAAAGGGAGTAGGTGTCAGACACTCAATTCTCAGAGTCCTTATCTTCATGGATGCTGTAATACAGAGGACAATGAATACTGCTTGTAATTATCTGGAGAGACAGACACAGCTGGAGTAATGATACTTATTTTTTATTGCATGGGAGGAAATAGCCTTTGAACAAACTGTTTGGAGTCCTCAAGCCTCCCCATATTGTTGTCTTCCCAAGCAAGTGGCCCAGGGAGGTATAGTACAGAAAAGCATTGCCCTTCCTATTAAAAAAAAATAAATAACAATCAGCATGTATAAAATACACACCACTAGATATAAGGGACATGTTGATTGAAACACAACTGATGCAGAAGGGCTAATCAGTCCTTTGTGGCATTTGCGGGGCACTTCTTGTGAATGGAAGAATTTACTACGCATATTATACGAATCCTGTGGAATATAATCCAATTTAATTGTCTACCATGCATCAGTGCAAGTCTGGCATTTCATTTCATTCACAGCCATATTTGATAATTCATTCAACATAATTACATAGGAAACTGTAAGCAGAGTTAAAGTTAGGACAGGATTGCCGGTTTTGTAGCAAATAAGTATTATTTAAGGGTTTTATGACAGGATATAGTATATTCAGAGAACAACAGTTTATTTAAGAGGAGCCAAGTGATGGCTAGATCTCAATTTGAATCACAGCTGAGGAGTGTTAGAACAAGGTACATCAAACTGATGCTGTCACCCTTTCACTTTCACCTTTCTGGGTTTGGGCTGTGTTGTCTTCCATGTCACAGCATAAATTGGAGTCACTGTAAGGCAGCTAAATTACATGATTTGTGGCCTGTGCAAAAGATTCAAGATCACTGTAGAGACTGATCAGGCCTAAAAACCTCTCCAGGTCCCCCCTAAGTTGTTCAGCAATTAGTTGGCACTGACATATGCAGCCTGTAGTTACCAAGGATTATCATTGCAATGGTGATCTTTTCATGTTAGACACCACAAATTTTTTGCCTCTGATGGAGCATAACATCTGTAATATATATGCAAACATGTCACCTTTTTGTTTGGGTTTTTGTGGTTTTTTTTTTTTCTTTTTTCTTCTCTTGAATAATATAGCTATTTGATGAAGCTTATTGTTGGGAGTCAGTGTGGACTTCTTAGAGGATTTAGTAATAATTTTTAATAGTACTTACATGTTTTCCACAAATTAGGAAATAGTAAACCCATGAAACTACAATTTCAGTAAAGGGTTATTTGTTAGAAAATACTGTTTTCACTACATTTTGCCTACAAAGCAAAAAAAGAAATGAAACAAATTTTTGAAATCCTACGAGATTTGTAACTGAATGACAATAATGTATAGAATAAACTTCTATGTGTACCTTGAGCTTAGTTTATCAAATCACAGCATAACTTTACAGGGAAATAAAGAGGTCTCATTTATTTCACTGGCAGGTAACACATAACTACTTACAATAATCTGTGTCAGAATAGTTACTAAAAATTAAGTGGGTTCAACTGGAAAGCAAGCTAGTGATGCACAGATAAAGCGTCTGGTTAGCACTGGCTAAAATAGCAGCTTAACAGTTGTGGCTGTTATAGACGCATCTCTTTCCATCTTCATGCACAAGGTAAGCAGTGGTATTCATAGGCTTTAGAAGGTTGAACTTAATAGTAGGGCTAGACCCTCATATATGTTAAGGACAAACGTTATACTCCCTTGGAGGATGTTAATATACTATGCAGAAGTAGTTCAGCAAGCCTGTTTGTCTTTTAAGTTCAGTAGATAGTCATAAAAACCTTTCTGTGAGTTTTTGTTAAAAAGTATATTTTTTCAGGGACACTTGAATAGACAATGTACACTGATAGAGTTGCAGTCGAGTATAATCAGAGTTTGCTAACGGCAGGTGGCCTTAGGAATCCAGGCATGGCTCAAGGCCTGGCTCTTGTTTGAAACCCACTAATTAGGAGGCAGCACATTAATTGTTATGACAACTATAGCTTGCACAACAATCAAATCTAACCGCTCTTTCTGTTACTATTTCTCAAAAGAACTGAGCCAGCCAATTTAAAAGCTCAGCTGTAAGTATTATCTGCTAGTTCTTCTGCTTTCTGTGCAAATGTGGGTGGATTACTCTTCCCCATAAAACCGAAGTTATGATAGATGCAGTCTTCTGACCACATGCTCTCTGTTCTTCCTGGTCTGGTAAGCTTGACTAGAAGCTGATCTGCATTGTACCTAATCAAGATGCTTCGCTTCACCTCCCTTTTGTCAGCGTACAAAAGCTCATGTCAGGAAAGCTTTCAGAGGTAATCAATCCAGAAAAATAGATCAGCAAAAGGAAAACATGGTGAATAAATATTTCATTGCACTGTGTAAGCCTGTTGTTTTAAAGAGCAAAACAAACAGCTTAGTCTGTTTTCTTTACAGATTTTAATTATTCATTTATTTTGTATACAGACAACATGCATGTGTTTATACGCAACATTTGGGATGATTTGTGCGGTATTTGGGAGCATACAAGTTCCTTGACCATATCATGTTTTGGTAACTGCTTCCCAGAACACAGTGATATGTCATCTCAGTGTATCAAGGTACTCTCACTAGGGCATCCTTTTCCATTAAGGATTATTATGGCTACAGCAATTTGTCCCACTTCATTGAATTTAGATGTGGCCATGGGCTTGGCAACGGTGAGACTCCCCGAGGTTATACAGTCCTGACATCCTACATACTATGGTAGATATTTGAAACAGCTTTTCCCCTGGTTTACACTACTGGGAATAGCACTCTCAAATTGGGAAACATCTTTACAGGGCAGTGTTATATTGACAAAGGCAAATGTTACACACACACACACACACACACACACACAGAGCCTGCCTGATGTTTAGCATAGACGTTTCTATGGCCTGTGGGAGATTATTGTGTGGGTCTGCAACTAAGTGGAACATATATTTCCCAAGAATTTAAAAGCAAAGTGTCACGCAGTGAGTGACCTCACAGCAGTGTAAACTGCACATGACAGTAGCAACTATGTGAAAGTAAAAATGGAATCAAAGTGATTATAAATGCCTGTGGAATAGTAGCTTGTGGTTATCAGCTACCTGTTCAATGAGAGGGGAATCAGATCTTCTAACTGTATAAAGACAGAAGTTCTGAGTTGAGAGTATCCTTTTTTTTTCCTAGAGGAAAACAGGAGATAGATGCACACACATTCTTCTTTTCCACATTTTTATCAGATGTGTTGAACATTTTTACAATGTTCCTACGAGCAAGCCACTATGCATAAATAAATTTGCAGTGAACTCCAGGCTTTCTTCTCATGACTCTGGACTAAGAATAATTAAAATGAGTATCCCTGTACCCACACAATGTGGAGTTAGATCTCCGCAGACAGCATTTGTGACTGCATAGCGGCACAATTATGTATACTGTGATCATATACTGTGAGAGTTTTGTTTCGTCCTACCCACTGAGGAGGACTGGAGCCATGACTCCTTTCAAAGGTTACAACAATATTTTAAATTATAAACATTAGATTTTAGTGTAAATATTCTGGTGGTTTTAAAAAATTTTGCTATTTTCTAAAGGCATTTTCTGTTTTGTCTGTTGTATCTCTATTTTAAATTAATATTTTTACCTTTTGCATAAACTTTTAATGAAATAATGAGACTAACTTTTTTCATTGAGTTGGATCTTTAAGCAATTATTTGCCTTCACTTCCATTCAGTGATCATGATTTTAAGATTTCTTCCCGTGCTCTTTCCCAACCTTCTTGTGAGTTATTTTAGATTATTACTGAATGAAGGAGAGGTATTTCTAATTTTGGTTTTTGGAAAGAGGTTCAATCATTTGAGCTTTCTGTCTCAATGCTCATTTCATGTCTCTTTTGATCATTTTATATTATAACTACAGTAATTCCAGACAGGCTAGGAGTATGTACAAACTCATTTGAATTTCAAAATTGACTCCAACTGTACAACTGTACTTGTTTAAACATACATAAATTAGAGATTGACAGTTTTTTTCTGGAGGTGTATTTCCATTAGTGTTGCTTTGTTGCTAACAGAACCCTTGCAGAAACTCCTATAGAGTACCCATTCAAGTGTGAAAGCTGCAGTTCCTTTCTAAACATGAAAAGTCATTAAATTCAGTTGCTTATTTGGAAAGTCTTCTTGTATCTAGAAATCATCAGGAAAATGTTTTAATTGAAAGGGAAGGATGATACAAAGAAAAACATCTCCATTCTATGTTCCTAGAAAAAGATGAGGTGGCTCTCACATCTACACCAGCTGACCCAACAAAATTTTAACTAAACCCTGCATGATCTTTTAAGCAGCTGAAAACCATACTTGATGCTTATATTTTGGCAAGAGGTAGAGGTAATCTCTGCTGAAATTTTCAAAGCTGAATTTTATCTACTGAAATTAAAGGTTGTTGTGTTTATATTTTCAGTGGCTTTGAAAGACTCAGCTTTTGCTTTTCAGTGTTTCAGTCCAGCTGTTTTTATGTTTGTTTTAGGATTCCTGATCAAAGGATAGTATTAACCTTGGGTCAGGACAAAGGTGGTATACAAAGTATGTTGTGTATATAACTGTAGTATTTGTGCTTAAAAGTGAAGGGTTCTACCTTCTCTCAATGTCTGTGATAAAAAGTACAGTATTTTCTTGTTGCCTACCAGTGTAAGTTGGCACATGTATTGTCATGTATTACAAGTATGTCCTCCAGGCCACTTTGGGAACATTTGCTTGCTTGCTGAGTGGATGGAAATAGGATTTTATGGTCATTTGAGGAGCTCTCTAAATACTTTAATTTTCCTGTGACTTAGTCACCCAAGAAGTGATAAGAGCCATTTTGTTCAATCACACCGTATTTCCGGCTTCATCTGCTTTCATTTTGCTAAATCTTGTAATGTGAGTTGTGATGTACATCCAGTGGTTCTAAAAAAGCCTTTTCCTCCTTTTACAGCATAAGAAATTTTAGGTGCCACATATGTCTTGATTCCTTACAGAAAGTCAGCAGACTTTCCATCTTTTGGCAGAAGGTATCAGAGTAGATCGTTTCAGCATGGTTTAAATTTCAGCAAGGACAAATTGTCTGCAGATAAAACAGTCTAAATACACAACGTTCATTTATATTATTCCAAATTCACAGTATTTTACTACAGTTCAGTTTTAACACGTCTGATGGGATTTGACTATTGAGAATACCGAGGGACCAACTTGATGGATTAATTTCCGAAATTTCCCCCAGATCCAAAAAATCCAGCAACTTAATTGACTTCCACAAACATACTTTTTCCAAGCTATGTTGCTAAAATATACATGCAGCTTAAGTATGCATTCCATCAAAATATCCAATTCCTTCACATTTAAACATGTTATATTCTTTTTGCCATTTTACCATCCAGTTTGAATGAACTTCCTTCCAATACGTCTGACTGACTTTCCACAGTCAGAAACTATTTCTGAAATTCTTCAAACCATCTTCTACTACATTCCCTTATTTTGCCTTGCCTCATGAACAATATATGACACCATAAATTCAATTTTTAGCTACTACTGCTACAGCTTGCTTCTCTTGTGATACTGAGGGGCATCATATTTTTACACACAAACTATTTTTTGAGCCAGTGGCTATTCAGGGATAGTTTCTACTCCCACTAACTGTCCTGTTGCATTGTGCAAGAATTTTTAACAAATAGTGTTATGTTAGCAGCATGCCTAAAAATGACTGAAAGATATCCAGCAGTGGAAATCTTCATTTTTTCTCCCCCTTTTTAATATCTTCCTAAGATTTTACTGCAATAATATATGCATGTGTGTTGAAAAGCCTGGGAATAGAATGCAGTCTTTTCTACCATTACCCCTAACAGGAAACTATTTCTTCTCCCCTATTGGCATTCACAGTGTAGTAAGTTGTTGATGGGTAGACACTCATGAGGAGTTTGGTGAGCTTGCGATGTTGTAAATAGTACTGGATCCTTATGAGTATTCAGTGAGTATTTTAGGGCCCGCACCTGTACTCCACTGCCATAACTCATGAAACCGTTATCAAGAATACTTGACAATTAAGTTTAGTTAGGGGGAAATGGGACTGTGATCTGAAGAGCACTTGAAGGCCAAGGATTCTATCTGTGAAGCCGTTGGAAAACCAGCCTGGATGGTGCTTTGCACCTGGGGATTCTTTCATGACTTCTGCAAGGACAACTGTAAGACTTTTCATATGTAATCAGAAGCCAGAGTTTTTTAGTGAACAGAGTAGCTTACACTTAGCCTCTATGAGGTGAAACTGAGGAGAGCTTAAAGATTTCATATCCCCTATTCCTTTACCCATGACTACCTGTTAGTTCCCAATCAGTTTTACGCTGTGCCTGAGGACTTTGATGTGGACCTTGTGTGTTATTTCAGGGCTGCAAGGGCGCTCTGTTTTGCAGCATTCTTGGAAAGCACCCAGTACATCAACATACACAGTGTATTCGTCCAGTGGAGTTACCCATCCTGAGCTTATCGTATCAATAGCTGTAGCTTCTATCCCCCGCTGTTCTCATCCTCCTCCCTTTTACTTCCAGGAGAAGCCCAGTGCATTGGCTACATAGAAAGTCTTTGATTAAAGCAGCTAAGATATCCTGCACAAGCTATCACACTTGTCCTGAAGATAAACTTATACATTATTCCCACTAGAAAAAAATTGTCTCTGGGAATTAGTCCCTCTTCTGGACCTTAAGTTCTAGAGCTTGACAGACTTTAGGTTAGAGTATAACTCCTATCTATTCTGTCACTTAGATTGATTTTAAATCATTTAACCAGGAAGGGTTAAGGAAGATGAGAGAGTCTTATTGCCAGTGGATTTTCCAAATGGTGTTAGAAGATCATGGGCTTCAGTGATCTGCACTAATTAGAATCTTTATGTGAGTAAACAATAAAATGAAAATGTTTCTGAATTCCCAAATTATTTATACACAGAAGAAATTACATTCTGTTTTCTCTTAGAATACGTCTAGCCTTAGCATGACAAATTATTCTGCTCACAATTTTCTTATGACACTGTCTGATCCAGTTAGAATCTCTTCAGAGAACATTAATACATTTCTCTTCTAGCAATACTGAGGGAAAAAAAACAATGAAGAAACCTCAACCAGAAATTTATATCCATGGTTAAATGATGGGACTTATTCTGGTAACCAAAGGGCACATATCCGTTCAAAATTCTCTACTTTGTGACCACAGGAGGTGGAGGCGAAGGAAATCTTCAGAAGATCTATGGATGGCTAACTGTGCCCTAAATCACATCAACTCAAATTCTGTCAGTTACTGAAAGTGAACTGTCCCCAGGAGTGAGGAGGTGTTGACTTAACTTTGTGAATCAGTTGCTGAGGTGTGATGATCAATTTGAGTCTTAGATAAGGTATTGTCTGAACGAAGACTTTATGCTATTTATCATTTGTGTACAGGCCACATTTGAGATCAGGTCTCCAATTCAAAGTCAAGAGGATATAATTTCCTAGTGTAGCTAAGTGTTTTCAAAACCTTAGTAGACACCTCTCTGCATCTTCAAATATCTAAATACCTTTGCAATGTTGACTAAAGAAGCATATGTGGCTCTAGGTGAAGTTGAGGGCAGAGCTGGGAACGAATCCAAGATCATTCAAGTCCCAGTCCAGCGCATCAGCACAAGTCATCCTTCCTCCTGAAATCTCTCTCAACTGTGCCACAATTCTGTGCTCAATTCATTCATTTTTAAAAACAGGTACTATCTACCTTAGAGTGAATTTAAGATTTAATATCTTATTATTTATTGATCACATTGATATCTTTATTAAAAAACACTATATTGCCCTGAGTGTGCCCTTAAACTTATTTGAAACCAGCATGTTTTTATTACTTGGCATAGTTACTCCCATTTTCTCCAGTGAGAGAGCAAGTTCATATCCAGTAGTTCTACGGTATTCTTCAAACAGCTATGCACTCCATTGACAACATTTGTAAACAAAAAAGTACAGGAGAGAGCATTTCTTCAGACAAGACAGTCTAGTGACACCAGTAATAATTTTCAACAAATGCACGTTCTAAGGCAGTGCAGACTTCCACAGAGGACATCCAAGCTTTAAAAAAAAAATCTGATTACATCTTCTTTTTACAAGTGGTTCAAAGTGTTTCACCTCCCATTTGCACACTTTCAGGGTTAATCAGAATGCCCCTGATAGTCCTTTCAGTATTTTAAAACTCCTCAAAAAAACACGTACATGAGCAAGTACATGAAAGAGCATAGTTCACATTACTACAGTTTTCTCAGGAAAAAGCTTTTGTTTAGAGAAAATTAGACATAATCAGGTACTGACTGTAGGCAATCCATAATAAGTGTTACTGAAACTGCAATATGCATTGCAGATTCATTCATTGTGATAATAGCAATCTGAAAGCTAGATAGAAAATGAAAAACTTCTGTTGTCAGGGTTAGGTGATAGTCCAGATTCTATTTTTTATTAATTAGTCAGTCTGAATGTCTAAAGCAAGAATAAAGACATTGTTTCCCTGCAGAATTAAAAATTCCAGCCTAAGCTCTCCAGGGTGATGTTGCAGTCCTGTTGCTCCAGGGATAGGGAAAGTTTTATAGCTGGGACCTTTTTGGTTCTCAAGAGAAAACATGGTAATTCCACAGTATTGGAATTACCTTCTTAAGTGTTAATAAATGCCTTAACTAGACTCATGAAATTGTTGAAGGAATCATATAAAGTTCTTCACAATAGGACATTAAAGATACCTGAGATAGGGAGAAAATTCTTGTTTAAAAAAAGACAAAGGCATCAAATATGGTAAATTTGGGTAGGTTTGTAATGAAAACCACAGCTTAATAAAGATGAAACATCCAACCAATTATGTATCATCTTTATTTGATGTAACATGCTTGTATAATAGATATTTTAATAAATTTTATTAAGTCTATGTAAGTTTTATATTATACTAGGTTATATATTTGGAAGTCTGAAGGAGTAGTACTGTAAAATGTAGATTTGGGGAGGACTTATTTTTTCTTTAATGGACTAAGTTGTGGAGGATTTCCTTCAGCTTTAAAAGAAATGGTGATTTCACTGTTAATCTCAGATGGAATTGGATCAAGACTGCATTTGTCATGAATGGCCAGCCATTCCCCACTCTCAAGTTCCCAGATGCTTCTGTGACACAGGAGGTTATTGCCTGATGATTGCAGAGTTTGAGGCTACTAGGACCATGTGGAGCTTTTTTTTCAACCTGGACAAGATCTGCTCAGCTTGATAATGCTTCCTTTTTTTTCCTAGATCCTTGCCTGATTAAGAAGGTGGTTTTACTGCATAAGATTTTGTGGTTAGGTGGAATCGGGAAGTTCACTTGTGGAGAATGTGAACATCTGGTCCTTGTTTCATTCAAAACCCTCCCTTAAATTTCTTTTGTAGTATGGCTGAACAATAATATTGATTTGAAAGTGTGTGTGGTCTTTTTAAACTAATATTTCCTTTATCCCCCTTCCTGTTTTCAGATACATTCAAAACCTGAGAACAAGCAAGCTGAATATTTTTAGAACCAAATTTCAATGTTTGGGGGTTTGTTTTAATCAAAAGTAGGATGTTTTGGAATTTCAGTGCACTCTAAGGAACTGCAGAAGCATAGACTGGGTAGTGCTGAATTAAAGTGTCAGCTCTATTGTCTTCTGATCAATCAGATCCGTTAAAGAATCCAGAAAGACTGACAAAAAAAGAAGAGTAAGTCATGTAGAGAGCAACACCGTAAACGCAGCAGTCGTGATGCTGTGAGTGCAAAGCCTGTGAATACAGCTGCAGAAAAAGAAATGGAGGCAAACACAGCCCATAAAGAAGTAAAATATCCAGAAACTGTATTTTTCTATTGACTGTGCCATATGCCATACCAATGAGCAATAAATTATTTTTTTCAGGAATACTAAGTATGATATAAAATAGAAAGTAATACTGAATGGCTTGATAGATGTGAAACAAATGTTTAGTGAGACAAAGGATAGTAATGAAGGGTAGTATATTACGTTGCTGTTTTAATAGCCTATCACTGATGGGATACACTAAGGCCATAGCATGTACTTGCTGGTGGATGCCTCATCTTTTTCTTTTTTAGGGAAGAGAATATAGCTGGATGACTCCTGACTGTACTTGTCAGTACTTAACTGTAAACCTCTTCTAAGTATCAGTAACAAAACTCTCTGTCCTTGACCTTTCTGTACATTTTTCATTTAATCCTTTTGCAGGAGAAAGGGGTGGGAGGGAGTGACAGGAGAGAACAGAAATGGAAGGATAACAGAAAAGGACATGGTATATTTTGCAGATATTAATTGAGAAACCAGATTTTTTTCCTGTTTCTGAGACTAAATTAAAGCATAGTTTTTGGCAAGTCAGCTAATGTTTTGGGCTCCAATACACTGGAGTCTGTATCTTGAGGATCATTTATCTGAAGGTACAAGAAGTGCAGAAGGGTGTAAATATGTCAAAATTCTTATTTGTAAGTGGTTTAAACTAGAGTCTTTCTAATGGCTGCCCTAGTAGATTGAAACGAACCTCTTTTGGGTTCTGATTCAGGAAGTTCTTGAATTACATTTATGTCTTCAAGCAAGAGTTGGATTCAATGGGTCCATATTAAAATTAGAGGTATGCCCAAATGAATGGCTGAATGACAGCCTCACTAAAGGTAGTAGCCTGGACACACATTCTTTCAGTATTGGCAAATATTAGACACCTGACATATTACCACTAAGGTAAATGACAAATAATGTTTGAGTCCCATGATCTCTAATGTCTAAAGTAGTATATGAGATAATTTTGAAGTGCTTAAGAGCTTCAGGATTTAGTGTGTCACATTTTTAATAGCTTTTTTTTTTTTAGAATTAAAGCACTTGGTTCCAACTTGCTTGTAAAAAAATAAAAACAAACCCCTAATACTATGCAAACAGCAAACACACTTTATGAGACATATTTGCAACAATACCAGCAAGGAGAAAAAGACTGTAAAAACTGAAACGCACAATGAGATATGCTGGATAAGATTTTTAAAAGTTTTGCCAGAGTGAGGAAGTACTGAAAATCCTGTACTTGATACTTAATGATATAATATTGGCTCAAGTGTTGGAATTACTTTTGCAATATATTTGTGATATTGTTACTAGAAAAAGATGACTGTTCTTCTTCCCAGGTTCTGCATTACCATGGTAGCGTTCTCTGTTATGAATATAGGACTGTTCTGAATTTTAAGAGATCTGAATTTGGCTGAGGATGAATAAGCAGATGTCTGCAAACACTCTGCTTGTGACTTCTACAGGAGGTCACAGCAAAAGAGAATATCTGATCAATCACCCTGTCCCAAACCAGCCACAGGAAATCATTGCTTCTGGTATGTCTGGGCTTGACAGATGTCTATCTGATCATTGTGTATTACTATTTAAAGGTCTTTGAAATTTTCAAGATACAGACATAAGAAGCAACACAAAATGTTTGACAAAGTGACACTGTTTTGTAAGATACAGAATAACTGAGAAAGTGACATGAGACAAGAGCCTCCAACATGCTTCATTTTTTCTTGCAGGTTTGACTTTTCCACATGTCAATACTTCAACCTGTTATCCACAAACCAACAGAATGAGGCACTGCTTGATGCTGGCTACACAGAACAAACTTGGAAAGCAAAGCACAGCAGCAAAGATCCATATCTGACTTTAAGGGACACGGTCCTCATTTTTAAGGAACTGGCTCTGGAGCCTATCTACATCTAGACAAATGATTGCAATGGATCTGCTGCTGGTTTTAGATACCTCTTTCCATCCTCTAATAAATTGTGTGGCTGCTGTTCAGAACCTTTACGCAACCAAACGTAATTTTCTAAGTCTAGGTAGAAGACTGGTCTTGACATGCAGGATGGTTCTGACTTTTGTAATAACAGTAACTATGGTGGCAGTGACTGTACTACGCAACAGGCTTCATGACCTTAAAGCCCTTAATTTGCTGTTTTGCCACTTAGCATCCCAAGATCCCTTTACAATGGTAGGCACTAATCTCCATTTTGCAGCCTAGACAACTCAATACACAGAAGGCCCAAGAAAATGTCTTAGTATTGTCCCTTGACAGTGGAAAAACTGAAATACTTTTATCCCTACATTAAACAGTTTAAACTTAAAATACAAACACCTGTTAATGACTGTGAAGGAAATACTAGAACTCAAAGCTTAATTTTCTGAAACTTGAAAGATAATGCCATAAATCATTGGGTCCACCAGAAGCTAGGAAGCTGGTTATTTGTGTGTTTACTCTTGCCCTCACTCCCTATGGCATTATTTAGCTAAATTCATAAAGGAGAAATCTGATTGAGGATATATTTCTTTTAAATACCAAGGAAGAACTATGAGTTCACATGTACTTTTAGTAGTCTTTCTGTCCTGTTGGCCAGTGGGCTTAAAATGGATGGGACAGGAAGAAATAACTGTGTTTTTTCTTTTACAGTCTCCACTGGGAGTCTTTTGCAGAGTAAAGCAGAAGAGTAACTTTAATCTAAATAGCAAGGCCTATATTAAAAAATTATATTACTCTTGCTGTTAGTAGGCTTGATGTGCATGGATAATTTTTCTCCTTAATGTATATTCTTAGAGACATTTGATCCCTCCTTTCCCACTCTCCCCTCTTGGGTACCACTGGGAACAGATTATGGTTAGAATAAGAATTTGAATGAATTAGTTGCCTTCACTAAAAGCCCTACAGATTTTTCCATTATTTCTCTTTCGCCCTTGTCCCTTTTCTACTTGCACTGAATGTTGGTTTGTAAAGAATGTTCCTAGCATGCTCGATCCATTCTGCGTAATGGTTGAATTTACTAGGTAGGATATAATTTTAAGTAAAAGAGTCCTGAGCAATGCTTACTTTGTGAGATCCCTAGAAGTTTGGGGATAGAATAGGATTTGAACTGTTCAAACAGGGGTATCAAAGCAGGGAGAACTCAGACCCAGCATATTTTGCACTGTTTGAACTTAGGTAAATACTGAAACAACAACAAAAAGAAGCAGAGGCGTGAAAGACTAATGGTTTTGCTGGCTGAGTAAAAAAAGCTTCCCAACAGAGGCAGAGTATCATCGATGCAGTGATGGCTATCTGAAAAAAATTATAGCAAACCTGAACTTCTGGTGACCCCTTTATTAACAAGGTGTTTGATGCCTTTGTTTAAAATCTTAAACTCCACAGAATCTACATACCTATAGCTGTACATTTTTTAATCTGGAAAAAAAGCTTATACATTACCATACAATGGTAACATGGCAATGTATAACCTTTATTTCCAGATGTTCAGCCATCTAAGTATTTTTCCAAATCACTTTCAAACACCTGCATAGTAGAATTAAATGAGTATAACAGAGGAGAAAGAGTCACTTAAATTCAGAGATTGAGATTGTAATTTAATGGAAAAAATCCATTTGAAAGGGGACCGCTATTCCCTGGATCTATTAGAGAACAATTACTGAGAGAGGACACCTTGTGGCAGTTGGTGGCTGAGTAAGTGCACATGCCTGTAAAAAGAGTTTATGTAGCTGCTGCTTTGTAATAAAAGTAATAAGAGCTCTGTGGTGGTGTTCTCTGAAAAGATCAGATTACAGTTTGGTAAAGTCAATTTGTAATTAAAATATAAATTATCAATAGACAACTTGCCACTGTTTTCTATTTGGGCTTGTTTTTCTAAAACTTTCTTATCAGCATTCTTAAAATAATTTTAATAAAATTTAAAGTCCTTTTTGCAAGCTCAGGAATAATTCCTGTTTAAGCGAGAATCCACAAGAATGGTTTTGATTATGTTTAGCTTTTTTGGTAAACGTTACATCTTGTCATCCAACCATCCTTTGTTTATATTTTCTGTGCTATTTTTTCTCAGTTCAACACAGAAATACCTATGTTCGACGTAATCAAAATTTGAATGGTGACTCCTGTTTTGAGAGTCCTTCAGAGTGACCCTCTGGTAGGATCATGGCTAGTTCAGACTGGGAAGGTACTGTTTTCCTAACAGGTTTTCGGGTTGAGCATTTAAGATCATAAGATATTGAGGTACAGGAGGTTCTCCTTCAGGTGCTCCTTCACCCAAGCATGTGGTATTTCAAGCCTATACATGCAGTACTGAATCCTAAGTAGCCTAGGATTCATGTCTGGTTTTGTAGATGGGTCTGGGGCCACCTATAATATTTAACTTCATTTTAATGTTAGTCTGTATTCTGAATCAAGACAAATTTAAGCAGAAGATCTCAAAAGGATGAGAGAAGGTTATCCTATGATCACTTTTACTCATATTTTGACTAAAAAAAAAATCACTGACATAATTTGTGATGCAGATACATACTCCGTGTGTACTTACAAAGGAAAGTCCTACTAGCTTCAATTGCAAAAGAAATGCTGAAGGGTGAGAATCTTCATGTGAATACAGAAATACAGGAAAAGAACGCTCCTGGGAGTCTTGAGGATTTTCAGTAACAATGCACAGCAGAAAAACAAAATTGAGGAGTTCATATTGTAAATGTGTTCTTTTGAGAACTGGATCATGGCAGGAATGTTTGCTGGGAGGCTATAAATCTCAGTCTTACTCATCAGCTTATGAAAAACGATGGTATTTAAAAAGCCCAACTGGTTTTTAAAGATATGTAAGGCTAGAAAATCAATTTGTGAATCATCATAAGTAATGGTGAGTACCATCAGCCTGGCACTTTGTTGGAACTTAATTTTTTTTATATCTATGTTAACAGCAGGGATGGTGATCTCAAGTTCACACTTTTGATTCAGAACTAGATTTTCTCAAGTTACATATCTGTAAAACCCAGAAACTTCTTCCCAGGTTGTTTGACTGTGGGAAATTAATCCAAACAAACAGATTAGCGTTACACTCCTATTGCAGTGAATGTAGTTAATGAATATGACAACAAGCTGAAGCACATCTAATCAAATTGAAATGAAATTGTTATTACCAAATGATAGTGTATATCACCAATTTCTAAATGGAATGATATAAAATATTAATTTAACATAAAATGCAGGGGCAGTTTCTCTTGGAGCATGGTCAAAGATGAAGGTTTTCTGTTTTATTATTCACTCTCACAAGAAGAGTGTCAACATTCAATCACCCTTTTGTTTTATTGATAGCCAGAATTCCATTAGCCCTGGTCAGGTCAGAGGGAAGATGAAACATGCCAGCTTTTTATCTCTGTGTTCATACTTCTTGCAAGTAAAAGCATAAAATGGGATTCTGCAAACCTCCTTGGATATCTTCTCTAAGACTGCTGTCAGGGTTCTAGTATGCCTTTTTCCAGTTTCAGCTGCTAATCTACTCTATGTGATAGTTACAGTTACAAATTATTGTTTATATGTTTTGCTATTCTAGGTCAACAGCATGGGTACATATATACATTTCTGCCTGTCATTTGATATGGTTCTCTCCTGACAAATCCAGCATTTCGTTTGGAAGAACAGGCACTCAAATCCTGATATAATCAGGCTGTTCAGGTAAAAATCTTTTTTGCAGCTCTGGTGCCTTTCTTCTGATGGCAGCACTGAACCAACCATTACTGATGTACTAGGGACAGAAATAGATACATTAGGTAATGCTGCTGAGGTTCAGTGTAGTCAAACCACAGGGATTTATTGTTGCTCTGATGCTATTGAGCACTCATTTTACAGTATAGTATAATTTAGGATCTGTCAGTCCCTTCTTTAAGGGATCAAAGTTTTATCTATTTGCTTGTGTTTAATTTTTCCTTAGATGGTTAAAACACAACCTAATACAGCTTTACAGTTTGGACATTATTACCAGTGTAACACCTTATATAGTTGTATTAATATTATCTTATGATAATTCTGTATCACCTTCCACCCAAGATATTGAGATATTGAGTCTCACAAAATGTCTTTATAGTAAGTTTGCATGTAAATGCCGGTTTTACATACAGGAAAATGAAGTCACAGAGCTCATCTTAAGCATAAACCCTGTCTCTTGGTGTCTTAGAGGTTGTATTTTTTTTCTTTTTTCTTTTTGTTTTTTCATACTTGGCAATCTTTTTTGTAATTAGGCATTTTAGTTAGTAGGACACACTGCCACGTTAAGTGGATCACTCTGAAACCCAGTACAGTTAGTGGAGGCAAATATAAGGATCCAATAGCACAGAAACATCTGAATCCAAAGGACTTCAGTGGATATAGAATATCAGGTAGTAATGTTGACTCAAGTCAGGGATGGTATTTATTTTTCTAATTTGTGTATTTGGTGCCCGTGTTGTGGTAGAGAGTGAACAACACAGCCGTGCTGACATGCAAGAGGGGAATACTACTGCCAGGGAAAGCAGCTCTGTCCATACAGCCCTGCTCCTGACACTGACGCTCCACCATGGGCCAAAGGAAAGAACGTGCTGAAAAGCCTTTTCTGTCCCCTTTATAGCTCTTACCCCTTTTAGTATTACTTAGTATTAGATTTACTTTTACTTAGTATTAGACTTCCATATTTACTAGATGTGGAAAAGTGATTGAACCATTATTTATTTAAGAACTGAAAACTATTTTTGATCTGCGATCTCTAGCAGAGTGTTTAAAGAATTTTCAGGCTTAGAAAAAAAATAAACTTCTAATCTTCATGTCTAATCAAACATTCAAAATGCATTTTTATGTTTAAATATATGAATACATAATTACTGAAACTTGTATATACATGTATTTGTGTATGTATTGGAAGTATTACAAGAGAAGTATCAACTCAGTGTGTTGCTTTGACATGATTTTGACAGAGATATTTGAAATCTAGATTTCTTTGAGCATAGCAAGAACACTTATGTATAAGAAAAAACAGCTGTTTGCAGCTCATCTAAAAGAACATGAATAGATAAAAATACATATTTTTAATCTCTCATACCATCTCCTGAATACTCAAACAAATGAATAATCACAAACAACGTGAAATCAAAGGGCAGTGGATGAAATTCCGAAACTTCCTAAGTCAATGGGAATTGTGTTATTGACTTCAATGGGCCAATAGTTTACGTGATACATTGAAGTTCCAGCCCTTATGAGAATGCAATAGGTAGGTCATTAATCATAACCATGTAGAGCTACACTAGTACAAAGCTGTACATTAAATTCTCATACGAAAAGTTATTGTTTTCTCTGTACCCAGGGGAGGGTGTTGGTGATAGTACTCACACAAAAATGAAATTCAAATGGGGCATCTTACTCAAGATGGAAAATATATGCTGATTGCAGCAAGAAGTACTTGTTTTTTTCTTTTTTGAGAGAAATATAGTTATAAAGCACAGCCTAAGCTTGAGCCTAAAAACATTCCCCTGATGGCTTTACATTTTCTTCAGATGTCCTACAGCTCTTCTATCAACAGCCATTACTTCAAGGTTAAGACACATGCAACACTAGATATAAAATTAATATGGATGATTTGAAACAGAAAGGTTATTTTAAATTACCACTGTTCACAAATATGTTGAATCTTTAAAATCGGAAGTGTGCACTTTTGCAAAAGAACTATGAAATGCCCTTAGTAATTTGGAAGCATTTCCTGCTGATAGCCAAAATATCACAAGTGAATATTAAATAACTTCTGAATCATTGCATTCATTCTTCATCTTCCTTTGCAAATTTTTGAGGTACAAACTAGATCATTTTCAGTTTCAAGAAAGTGCTTAAAAATGCTTTATTGGGCACTGACAGTAATTACAATATTTCTGTAACTACCAAACTATAAAGCTAGGGGAATAATAATTAAAAAAATAAATCCATAGGAAATTAAGAGTTTGTATCTCACTAGTTTTTCTAACAGAATTTTTAATATACTATTTTTCAAATGAGTAGTCTACAATTGCTTTTACTATTAAACAGATTCTTAGATAGTATGATAATCAGAATGATATAATTATCCAGGATGATAGATTGAATTTTGAAAGATGAGGATGGCTTACACCGTATTATTTGTTTCCAAACATAAAATAAGATAAAATCTCAAATACAGTTATACTTTGCAGGGTAAAAAGTTATATCCTGGAGAAAAGATTTCTCCTATTAAACTGGGATGGGGAAGGAAGGAATTTAAAAGGAAGTTCTTCTCAACCCAGATGTAACTATTTAGAGCATTCGACATTTTTTATAAAATTCATATATAATAACCTCATTCACTGGAAAAATATTCAAGTAATGCACAAAATGTGAATTGTATTTTTTCATATATCTTGAAAATGTTAGGTCACTTTTGAACTGTTGCCAAAAACATGAGGCGACTGTGTCAACTTATTCTAAGAAGGCAGCCAGAAAAAAAATTTAATCCAGTCTAGCTATACGAAACTCTTTAAGGGGATATAAAGTAAAATACAATCAAATACTATAGGTGAGTACTCAGTCAGGAAAAATACATTTGGCTGTTAGTCTGTCTTCAGATTCATCTACAGTCTTCATCACTCAGCCTCTTCACTTAAGTACATTGTAAAAACAGCTTTTAGGCCAAAGCACTGAAAAAGGTGACACAGCCAGAAGAATGAAACTTGCTGAGTGATTCTACCATTTTAAAAAGATATTATGTAGAATTCCAAACATCAAAGGAAGGAAAGCAGTCGTCTTCATTCTACCCCACTTCCTTAGGGCAGTAATACGTGCTGTAGCTATCCAAATAATTTAGTCCTTTGTTTTCATTTTAAATTTGTCCTGTAGTTTACATACTAGCATTTCTGCTACGAACAAAATGGTTGCACAGATGTTATACCATCATGCCTTCACTCATGAGTGTAGATGTAAGACTCACTACCATCTTGAGTATAAAATGCTTTGGCCATAAACCCATAGAGGAAGATGCCTACAGTTAAGAGAATTTCAAAAGGTGGCAGCAGTGTTTCACTATGGCCAGACAGATAATGAAATGCCAAGTAGGAATAGTAAGAAGCAAATAAGGTATATTAAAGTACCCAAAATAACCTGTGGGACAAAAATTCTTTTCTATATACGTAAACATGTATGTTGCTTCTCTCCAAAAATGTTACTCCTTTAAAAAAATACGTTATCATGATGATGGCCGCAGGGACAAAAATCAGGCCGAAAGCACCATTTTAGTTTTTGTGCAGGTGACCCAGTCCCTCCAGGATGTGCTTCTGCTCCAGTCCAGTTCCACTCTTTGTCATGCTGCTCAGACAGCCTGTGTGCCCTGCCCATGACTGCCACTGCAGCCACGCTCATCAATCCAACTCAAGGAAAAGGCCTGTGAGATTTGAAAGTCTGCCGGCTTATGTGCTGAAACCAGCTTCAGGGATTTGGTACAGTTCTTAGGTAATGTTATCCTGCTCTGAAACATCAGCACAATTACTTTAAAATATACTTTATTATTTAAACATTTTTATGGATGACCGTAAGAAGTTAAGCAAAGATATTGCAGTGTTATCATTCTGAACTCCTAAGAGTTCAGAATTGCCCTCCTAAGAGAATTAGGGAAGTTCACGTAACAGAGCATATAGAGGCTGCTTCAATCTTCAGTTCATGCAGAAATTACAGCATGATAGCTACATCATGAAAAAATTCACTTTTGTATTTTTTCACTAATGTGTTTCAAAATAGTCTGTTGTGAAATGTTCTTTCTGTGCTGTTGCTTCCTTGATGGTTCATTTCTGGATTGCTCTCTTAAATAGAGAACAGGCATCTGCGAGATATGCAGATAAAATGAGGACACAAATGGGGATTAATTTAAAGGAGGATTATGAGGGGGATTCTAAATCTAACTATATAAATAAGGACTACAAATGTAACCCAGTGCATTCCTTAGTCTGATTGGCAGAAATAATTTAGCAGCCAGCTGAGAAATGACATTGAAATTGTTTTCTTATACTATGTACTTTATCAGATGTATGCTAAAGAATTCCAGCTCTACCCAAAGTGTCACCTTGACCAATTCCATATTCCACTTACTGCAAAGGAAAACAAAGTCCCTCCCCTCCTCGCTATGTTGGTGCAACCGGCCTGAAGAAAGGATATTTGGGAAGTGAATATACAAGATTTCTAGTAGAAAATCTGACCATCGTTCTATCCCTCATTTACACAGATATGCTGATAGAAATAGGACAGACTGTGAATAATTTTAATGACTAATCCAACTAATGCTGTAATAGCTTTGGATTTCTTTTTGTTCTGTCACATTATTTCACCTCTGTGTATGTCCATGCCATCTCCTCTGCAATTCTGGAGATACAGGCAGCTTCCCTACCTCCCTACCTTGCCTGCTTTATCTCCCTGAAGTCACGCCATTAGTAAAAGGCAAGAATTCACAAAGATGCAATTACTACTACTGTAGAAATGGACATAGATGACATCAATCTGTGTAACAGGTTTTGAGTATACGCTGCTATGAGGCAAATGCCTATGCATTTAAGGTAATACTGGAGGAGCCTCAGCTGAATTCTTCCTACCATCTAAACCCATTTCACTGTGCAACTGAATTGCCCATCCTGCAATTCAGAGTTATGTCTCTTTAAAAGATAAGGAAAGAGGAGTCACATTGATTTCAGAGGTGTATTTGAATAGAACTGGCCACCCATGTCCAATCTGGAAATCAGGGCAGCCACAAAGACTGATTTCTTCCAAGCGTGCTCCTGTCAGTAGGAGAGTGGAGCCTGAGAAACACTACACTGCTGTTTATGAAGAGCTTTCAGAACCCCACGCTCAGCTGGAAAAGCTTTGAGAAGCAAACTAGCTGTGCTACATGTCTGTGGGAAGCAGAAGGCAACAGCAGTTACCTCTGAAAAACCTGACCTAGGAAGGGCAACTTGAATAGCAGAACTTGGAAGCAAAGTACTTGATGAAATGTCATTTGATTCCTATAATGTAAATAATGAGCTAAAAAAATGAGCTTAAAAATATAACCAACCCATCAACTAACGAGATACAGGAATCCAGCTGCTGACATTGCTAGCTGTGCTTGGCCTGCATTCTGGCAAACAGATTGGCAAAGCCTTTAGTTAGCATTAAATTCAACTGGATAGTTTAAATGACACCATGATGATTAATTAGCTCAGGACTCATTCCAAACCTTATACAAGTGTGAAACAGCTGCGTAATGTCTAAGGATGAAGATTCCCAAAGCAATAAAAGCAATTTAATCCTGACATCCAAAAACATGGAACAGGTCTATTCCCAAAGACAATCTCCTAAAGAGCACAGTAGCTATAAACCACTGTAGTCTGTGGATTTGAAACCCAATTTTCTTCCTCTTAATTGTTACACAGCTGTAGCAACAGGTCATATAGAGTCTTTCTTCTCTTTTCTTCCATGCCCAATAAGCCAGAATATATGTACAGTGATGATTTAAGTGCCTAAGGAGACAGCCAGGTCACTGGGCTGAAACCAGAACTCATAGAAGATGGAACAGAAAATATATTTCTAGTTGTCTTTCTTTTTGTGAAGATTCCTCTCAGAACAGGAATTTCAGGCTGTCTTTTTCATGTTGCACTCCATGCGTGCAAATCTGAATTATCTGAAAAATTATCATATGTTTATTTTATGTGAATACTTACATACCTATTGCCATGTAAACAATGTTTAGTATACGAAAAAGCTGTATAACATCAAAAGGACATTTCCAGTAGTTTTTCTGAATAGTGGAAGTAATGGAGCTTAACTATTAAGGCTTTCTATATTATTTTTGCCTTTGAATGAGATACAAACTTCAGCTAATTATTTGTAACAGTTCTGTCCCATCTGGATGCTCTGGTGTCTAATAACTCTTGTGCCCAGGCTCCAGTCTTTCTCTCTTTCTTGACACATAGAAGTCTATCTGGCCAGATGGGATCCACTCAAGAGTACTGAGGGAGCTGGAGGAAGTGCTCACCAAGCTGCTTTCAATCCTTTATCAGCAGTGCTGGCTAACTGGGGAGGTCCCAGTTGACTGGAGGTTAGCAAATGTGACACCCATCTAGAAGAAGAGCTGGAAGGAGGATCCAGGGAACTACAGGCCTGTCAGCCTGACCTCGGTGCCGGGGAAGGTTATGGAGCAGATCATCTTGAGTACCATTACGTGGCACATACAGGACAACCAGGTGATCAGGCCCAATCAGCATGGGTTTATGAAAGGCAGGTCCTGCTTGACCAACCTGATCTCCTTCTATGACAAGGTGACCTGCTTAGTAGATGAAGGAAAGGCTGTGGATGTTGTCTACCTAGACTTTGACATCATTTCCCACAGCATTCTCCTGGAGAAACTGGCTGCTCATGGCTTGGACAGGTATACCCTTCGCTGGGTAAAAAACTGGCTGGATGGCCGGGCCCAAAGAGTGGTGGTGAATGGAGTTTACACCAGTTGGCAGCCGGTCACAAGTGCTGTTCCCCAGGGCTCAGTACTGGGGCCAGTTCTGTTTAACATCTTTATCAATGATCTGGATGAGGGGATGGAGTGCACCCTCAGTAAGTTTGCAGATGACACCAAGTTGGGCAGGAGTGTTGGTCTGCTTGAGGGTAGGAAGGCTCTACAGAGGGACCTGGACAGGCTGGATTGATGGGCCGAGGCCAACTGTATGAGGTTCAACAAGGCCAAGTGCCAGGTCCTGCACTTGGGCCACAGCAACCCCATGCAACACTACAGGCTTGGGGAAGAATGGCTGGAAAGCTGCCCGGTGGCAAAGGACCTGGGGGTGTTGGTTGACAGCCGCCTGAATATGAGCCAGCAGTGTGCCCAGGTGGCCAAGAAGGCCAATAGCATGGCCTGGCTTGTATCAGAAATAGTGTGGCCAGCAGGAGTAGGTATCCTGGTTTCAGCTGAGATAATTTTCTTTATAGTGGCTAGTATGGGGCTACGTTTTGGATTTGTGCTGAAAACAGTGTTGATAATACAGAGATGTTTTAGTTGTTGCCAAGTAATGTCTGCACTAGTCAAGGACTTTTCAGCTTCCCATGCTCTGCCAGGTGCAGAAGAAGTTAGGAGGGGGCACAGCCAAGATAGTTGATCCAAACTGGCCAAAGGGCTATTCCATACCATATGACGCCATGCTCAGTATATAAAGCTGGGGAAGAAGAAGGAAGGGGGGGCCGTTTGGAGTGATGGTGTTTGTCTTCCCAAGTAACCGTTACATGTGATGGAGCCCTGCTTTCCTGGAGGTGGCTGAACACCTGCCTGCCCATGGGAAGGAGTGAATGAATTCCTTGTTTTGCTTTGCTTGTGTGTGCGGCTTTTGCTTTCCCCATTAAACTGTTTTTATCTCAACCCATGAGTTTTCTCACTTTTACTCTTCCGATTCTCTGCCCCCCTCCCAACCGGGGGGGAGTGAGCAAGCGGCTGCATGGTGCTTAGCTGCTGGCTGGGGCTAAACCACAACAACAGGGAAGTGATTGTCCCCCCATACTCGGCACCAGTGAGGCTGCACCTCGAATACTGTTCAGTTTTGGGCCCCTCACTACAAGAAAGACATTGAGGTGCTGGAGCGTGTGCAGAGAAGGGCAATGAAGCTGGTGAAGGGTCTGGAGCAGAAGTCTTATGAGGAGCGGCTGAGGGAACTGGGGTTGTTTAGCCTGGAGAAAAGGAGGCTGAGGGGAGACCTTATCGCTCTCTACAACTACCTGAAAGGAGGTTGTAGAGAGGTGGGGGTCGGTCTCTTCTCCCAAGTAACAAGCGATAGGGCAAGAGGAAATGGCCTCAAGTTGTGCCAGGGGAGGTTTAGCCTGGATATTAGGAAAAATTTCTTCCCCGAAAGGGTTGTCAAGCATTGGAACAGGCTGCCCAAGGGAAGTGGTTGAATCACCATCGCTGGAGGTATTTAAAGACGTGTAGATGTGGTGCTTAGGGACATGGTTTAGTGGTGGACTTGGCAGTGCTAGGTTAACAGTTGGACTTGATGATCTTAAAGGTCTTTTCCAACCTAAATCATTCTATGATCCTATGATTCTCACTGCGGGCACTAATAACATCTATCCCTTCTGCATACCTGTTAGTTGCCTGAAACTTTTAGACTCTTAATAGCGAAAAGGTTTACTTTTATCAAATCTGGCTGAGATTAGTCAATGGGTTTAAAAAATCACTGGCAGGAGGGCAGAGAAGCAAAAACTCTAGTGAATAGTATTTCTTAATATCCCTAAGAAATAAGCCTGAAACCAAAGGTGCTAGCAATATGCTTTCACCCATATTTCCATAGCCTATCCCTTACATATGATGATTGACTCATGGACTCCCTTCTCTGTGGAAACTTTTTTCTTGGTGTCTTTCAAAACTTTTCACGTTTTCATCTGCTGGTGACCACAGGAATCTTTTCTTATTGGCTTGCTTGCTTGCTCAGCAAGCACTGCATTCCATCTAACCTATGAAGCTGTGCATCCAAGACTTGAAAATGCAGGTTTGAGAATTCCTTTCCCCGCCACCCCATCTCTTCCCCAGTAGGGAAAGGACTACTCTTTGAGAACGATGCTTTTGGGGGAGCTTGTGTCTCTGTCTTTTTTCCAGGCCTTTTTTTTAAAGCTTGAAGGTTTAAAAGGTTTTCTTTTTTAAGGTTTTTTGTTTTTAAAAATAATGCTATGCATTTAAAATATTATGCATCTTAATTTTTTTACCTTGTGTTCTCTGGGTGACACAGCCTTTATGCAGTACAAGTTTCTTGCATCAATACACTCTAACATGGAGGTTAATACCCTATGTCTTATGCTGTTGGAGGCCCTGCTAATCTTGCTAACAGCTGCAGGAGAAAGGAAGTGATGCCTTTAAATACTTGTTGTTGACTGCTATGAAGAGAAAGTATCTGATCTACATGGTGGTCTTGAGCTCAAGTTGAGCAAATTCCCCATGCTACATGTCCCACTGAAGACAAGGACTCCCTTGAAGAAGGGAGATGGAATTCATTTTTCCAGCTATTGCCAGACTAAATTGGAGAAGAGACTGAGTGCTGGGTTAGATGGTGACAAAACAGGGGACTACAATACGAAAACTCCTTGATAACAAATTATCTTAGAGGAACAACTGCTGCATACATGTTCACTGAAGCAAATGTTACATTGGTCTGTGGTTTACAAGATGCTTTCCTATACTAGATAGAAATAACACCCTTGGGTCTCTGAAACTCAGTCATTTTGAACCAAAGTAATCTGGGCATATGAAGGAAACTTTCTGTGCAAAATAAACGAAACTTGCATAAAGAACTGAATTTTATCCTTTTCTTCTACCTTCCTGCACGGATTTTGTGTGACTGGACTTGGGTAGTAACAGAGAGAGGACAACCCAGCAATGCTCTGCTACTTCTCCAGCCAGATGATAGTCTTTTGACAACAAAGGATGACTATTTCCACTTCAACCTGTAGATTTTTAGAACTACAGCCCCCTCCTTACCCCTCCTATACCTTACAGATTCTGCTGGGAAATCCTTGCTGCAGACATCCTTCCTGTCTAGTTATACCAGCATGAACTTTCTTCTTAGGCAGGCCACGAAGTGAGGAATCTTCCAGTAAGTGGTGATGTATTTCTTCAAGTGATGTATTTCTTTGGTAGATGAACAGTGACCTAAATTTTGTAATTTTCATTTTTTACTCTTCATCTGCTTTACACTATGAACCTCGTCTATTCAAGTAATTTCTAAACTATGTGGGTTCTGCTGTCAGAATGAAAATTAATTTTTTTGCCACGAAGTACTGTTTCTGCTCATATAGGAGTTATCAATAGTTTCTGCAGCAAGTTCTTGGCAAAATTCTACTGGACACCGACAGGCTCGTGTGATATTCCTAAGCATGTTTGCACATGTCCTGCCCGTTTGGAAAGTCACCAGCATGAATATAATGCCTGTTTTAGATGTGTGATGCACTGAAGTTACTGGAAATCTGCATGTGTATGAGTATCAACACTCAAAAATTTTAAAATAAAACAACCCTTTAAATGTATGAATTCAAACTGAAACCATATGTTAGTCTACATTTGTAACTGTTTTTTGTAAGACCATATGCAGACAGATATGCTGCTTTAAAAAATATAATAACAAATATATCTCTGTGGTAATATATCTGGGGTATTATAAACAGCATTTTTGGTTTATGTCAGGTTTATCATTCATTCTTGCAATCTGTTATCCAGTCACCTATATTTTTATTCCCAAAAGGTACCAGTAAAGACAGTGAACAGCTTTTTAAATTTTTTTTTTTTTTTTACCTGTAAGTAGGCCATGAAGCCATGGTGAGACACCTTGTCAAACTTGTATGGAATTTCTGTGAACCCCTGGGATCCTGTTGAGAAGGTCAGTGTTGAAATCCTACTTCATTGCACAAATGTATGGCCATATGCTGCCATCAGTCTGCTCTGCAGCTGGGAGTCAGTAGTACACCATTAGTTTTATGTACCAAATTGCAGCTGGTTTGTGTGTCTCTGAAAAGCTGTTAAGACTTCCGCTGTACTATTTACCTCATTTCAAAGCAGTTTCTCTTGATCTGCTTTGGCTCTTTATGGGAAAGCGGATTGCAAGGCTGAAAGGTTTGACATCTATAAATAGGTTCTTTTTGATTTGCCCCCCAAAACAATGCCATTATTATCATCTTTATAGAATGCAAGACGAACCAAATCAGTGTTGTCTGTGATATCTGTCATTCTCACAACTACTATTGTGACAAGGTACCACCATATTCCACCATACTATGTGAGATGTCAAAATGCTAATTCATGCCAAAGCATATGATGGGCTTTTTCTTACCTCATTCTTCATAAAAGCCTCTGAGACTGAACTGGGACTGACTAGCATCCTACTAATTCTGTATATTAAAGACTATGTAATAGTCTTAATACACCTTATTACTACACCTCATACTACACCTCATTATTATGACAAAGATTGTAAGGGGAGAAAGAAATGGCACACTATCAATTTATTCTTTTCTCATAATATGATGAGACTGGCACTGTAAGTTTTATAAATATATTCCATTTTCATTGCAGATCTTAATATTTCAGTCTTCCTGAGGTGCCATTTTGTCCATTTGAAGTTATGGTGCATAACCAGGTACAGGATGAATACACAGTACTTCGTATATCTCATTTCACATCCATTTGACCATGCCACCCATAAGAAACAATTTGACAATTTCAAATTAGACAAGTTGATAATTTGACAATTTGACAAATTTTGAAATTTGCCAATTTCAAACTTGAAATGGTCACTATTATCTTTAATATTCATTCTTTATAATTGTACTGTATTTTAGTGAATTCAAGTCTTAAAAAAATAAAAAATGAGGATATGTATTTTGTTGGCAAGAATACTAGTTTTTATGCAGATAACATATCAGAGATTTTCATTTATGTTCCAAACTATTTAATCTAAAAAAGGTGTTATTCAAATACTGAACATTTACAAAGCTGCTCCAGAAAGCTAAGTTCTACATGCCCATTTATTGTCCTCATAGCTAAACCCTACATAACCCCTGCTGATTAAAAGCAAAGATATTTGTTACTGCAATAATCAGAAAGAATAACAGTTACATTTTTTGAAATAGGAAAACAATTTGTCAAACTGTGCATATATTTTCCATGTAGTCAGCCATTTCATGACAGTAAAACAAATCAAGAGAATATATCTTTTATAAAATGCTGTTTCATTATTATTTAAACTATAATTTTCCCAGAGAAACAGCATTGTGCAGTTTACCCATATGCAAAAACACTTGTAAAACTGAGTGATTAATGGAGGGTCATCATTTCTATCAGAGAGTAGGGGAATGAATTCTGTATCATTATATTCCTGTGAGGAATATGAAGGTAACAAAACCAGCATTTATTCTGAGTTGTTTTCAAGAATATGTGCCGTTAATAGTATTGCTAAACTTAATACACAGGCTGTTTTCTTAGCTGGCTGTGAGTTTAGTCCTGACCTCAAAGGAGAAGACTGGTCTTCCTAGTTTCTTCCTTCTCTTGCAAGATTCCCTTGTGTTATTTTACTACATGTCAAGTGACATGACAGAAGCGGCCCTGCTATGGAAGGCATAATGGAAGAATTATTGTGGGAGAAAGGAGGGTAAAAGCTACTTTAGCAGCCTTCCTCCACAAGATATTTGAACTTAATCACCAGGAAATGTAATCTGAAGCCAGGAGTTGGCTTTTAAAAAAAAAAAAAAAAAAAAAGAACAAGAAAAAGGAAAGATCAGAAATGACATATAGAATTTCCAGGGTGAAGTTCAAAACATTAGAAATGCTGAGAAGTTTGTGCTGAAATTTTTCATAATTCTGTTCTTTATGGTCTAAGCAAATTAAACAGAGTTTTTAACTTCAATTTTTTTCATGAGAAATATCAACCAACATGAATGCTTTTCAGTGAAGACTGGTTTTGCTTCAACATAGTTCTACTTTCTGCAAATAACACAATGAAATTGGCAAAGTTCCTTGCCCATTACTGTTTTAGAAGAATGCCACATCATAAGCAGGGTAAAATCTAGTGGCTTTGTTGTTGCTTAATTTACTTTTTTTTCTTTCCAAGTAGATCATGTTCCTTAAATTTCCAATATAGGCATTATCAAAAATTCACAACAGAGGCCTGGAAACCCTGGGGAAAATGTTATCCAAAAGAGACCTAAAATGTATAATTTAAAAATAATTTTTCTACAAACCATATTTATAGGGGTACCCACCCTGTAACTCTGTCTCAGTATGTATGTTTCATGAAAATCATGTGAAATACACAACTTCTTTCCTAGTTAGAGTTTGATTCAGAATGCAGTACCTGTAGCAATTAATAGCTCAAGATGTTGCTTGAGTGTTTAAACAGCTGCACAGTCAACTGAACTCAGTTTACAGGTATCCATCATCAGATAGTCCATTTTGGTTAAACGGACAGTGGATGCTATGCAGCCTGAATTGCTGGGGGGGAGGAAATCTCATAATCGAAATGTGATGCTAAATAATATGGCTCTTAAGAAACTGGTTAATCCTATCTTCTGAGACCATTGTAACAAAACTGATGATTATATTCTGTTTATCTGAGCCATTGAGAATGAATTAAGTTGTTCTATTTTCTGCAGAGACCAGGGGCTTTTCCTTTGTTCCAGGTGTTATTTAGTAAATCTGTAGGTAGATTTGCATTCTGTCTGCTCAGTAGATTCTGCATGTACCACTACTTAAAGTTACTGCAAAAACTCAAGAACTTTTCCAGCATAGGAACTTGAACTAGAACTTTTAGTGCTTGGAGGATTCCTGCTGCCATGATCTTAGAGTGAAGACTCTTGCATCCTTAGCCTTGTCTTAATCTTTTGTTCTCCATTTCTAGGCTGCCTTCTTCACAGTAGGTGTCTTAGCACTCTTGCTTGTGATTTGGTTGTAGTTGTAGATGCAGTGTTCTGCAGATTAGGGATCACAGCCATAGTAAGAGCAGCTGGGAGAAGCTGCTCTCTATAAGCAGCTGGGAGAACTATAAACAGCTGGGAGAGGCCTCACGATCGCTAGCCCTTGTTCTTGTGGGGGACTTCAACCTGCCGGATGTCTGCTGGAAATACAATGCAGCAGAGAGGAAACAGTCTAGGAGGTTCCTGGAGTGTGTGGCAGATAACTTCCTGACACAGCTGGTGAGTGAGCCAGCTAGGGAAGGTGCCCCGCTGGACCTCTTGTTTGTGAACAGAGAAGGACTCGTGGGTGATGTGGTGGTTGGAGGCTGTCTTGGGCAGAGTGATCACGAAATGATAGAGTTTTTGATACTTGGAGAAGCGAGGAGGGGAATCAGCAGAACTGCCTCCTTAGACTTCTGGAGGGCGGACTTTGGCCTGTTTAGGAGACTGGTTGAGAGAGTCCCCTGGGAGGCAGCCCTGAAGGGCGAAGGAGTCCAGGAAGGCTGGACATTCTTTAAGGAGGAAGTCCTAAAGGCACAAGAGCGGGCTGTCCCCAGGTGCCGAAAGATGAGCCGGCGGGGAAGAAGACCGGCCTGGCTGACTAGAGAGCTCTGGCTCGAACTCAGGAAAAAGAGGAGAGTCTATGACCTCTGGAAGAAGGGGCGGGCAAGTCAGGAGGACTACAAAGGTGTAGCAAGGCTGTGCAGGGAGAAAATTAGAAGGGCCAAAGCTGAGCTAGAGCTCAATCTGGCTGCTGCTGTAAAAGACAACAAAAAACACTTCTTCAAATACATTAGCAGCAAAAGGAGAGCTAAGGAGAATCTCCAGCCCCTAGTAGACAGGGGAGGGAACACAGTGACCAAGGATGAGGAAAAGGCTGAGGTACTTAATGCCTTCTTTGCCTCAGTCTTTAATAGCAGGGCCAATTGTTCTCTGGGTACCCAGCCCCCGGAGTTGGAAGATCGGGACGGGGACCAGAATGGAGCCCCCATAATCCAGGGGGAAATGGTTAGTGACCTGCTGCACCACTTAGGCACTCACAAGTCTATGGGGCCTGATGAGATCCCCCCGAGAGTACTGAAGGAACTGGCAGATGTGCTCACCAAGCCCCTTTCCATCATTTACCAGCAGTCCTGGCTAACTGGGGAGGTCCCAGTTGACTGGAGATTAGCAAATGTGACACCCATCTTCAAGAAGGGCCAGAAGGAGGACCCGGGGAACTACAGGCCTGTCAGCCTGACCTTGGTGCTGGGAAAGCTGATGGAGCAGATGATCCTGATTGCTATCACATGGCATGTAGAGGATAACCAAGGGATCAAGCCCAGCCAGCATGGGTTTAGGAAAGGCAGGTCCTGCTTGACCAACCTGATCTCCTTCTATGACAAGGTGACCCGCCTAGTAGATGAGGGGAAGGCTGTGGATGTTGTCTATCTAGACTTCAGTAAAGCCTTTGACACGGTTTCCCACAGCATTCTCCTGGAGAAACTGGCTGCTCATGGCTTGGGCAGGTGTCCTCTTTGCTGGCTAAAGAACTGGCTGGATGGCTGGGCCCAGAGAGTGGTGGTGAATGGTGTTTACTGCATTTGGCGGCTGGTCACAAGTGGTGTTCCCCAGGGCTCTGTGTTGGGGCCAGTTCTGTTTAATATCTTTATCAATGACCTGGATGAGGGGATCGAGTGCACCCTCAGTAAGTTTGCAGATGACACCAAGTTGTGTGGGAGTGTTGATCTGCTTGAGGGTAGGAAGGCTCTGCAGAGGGACCTGGACAGGCTGGATTGATGGGCCGAGGCCAACTGTATGAGGTTCAACAAGACCAAGTGCCAGGTCCTGCACTTGGGTCACAACAAGCCCATGCAACGCTACAGACTTGGGAAGAGTGGCTGGAAAGCTGCCCGGCGGAAAAGGACCTGGGGGTGTTGGTTGACAGCCAGCTGAATATGAGCCAGCAGTGTGCCCAGGTGGCCAAGAAAGCCAATGGCATCCTGGCTTGTATCAAAAATAGTGTGGCCAGCAGGACTAGGGAAGTGATCGTGCCCCTGTACTCGGCACTGGTGAGGCCGCACCTCGAATACTGTGTTCAGTTTTGGGCCCCTCACTACAAGAGGGACATTGAGGTGCTGGAGCGTGTCCAGAGAAGGGCAACGAAGCTGGTGAAGGGTCTGGAGCAGAAGTCTTATGAGGAGCGGCTGAGGGAACTGGGGTTGTTTAGCCTGGAGAAAAGGAGTCTGAGGGGAGACCTTATCGCTCTCTACAACTGCCTGAAAGGAGGTTGTAGAGAGGTGGGGGTCAGTCTCTTCTCCCAGGTAACAAGTGATAGGACAAGAGGAAATGGCCTCAAGTTGCGCCAGGGGAGGTTTAGACTGGATATTAGGAAATTTTTCTTCACTGAAAGGGTTATCAAGCATTGGAACAGGCTGCCCAGGGAAGTGGTAGAGTCGCCATCCCTGGAAGTATTTAAAAGACTTTTGGATGAGGTGCTTAGGGACATGGTATGGTGGTGGTCTTGGTAGTGTTAGGTTAACGGTTGGACTCGATGATCTTAAAGGTCTTTTCCAACTTACACGATTCTGTGATTCTGTAAGAGCTCAATAGTGCATTTTTACCAGGATCAGAAACTCTGCTAGTAGATTTTCATGGGTGCCAGGAATCAAATCAGTAGAAGGAGCTCCAAAGATGAGATGGGATGGGATGGGATGGGATGAGATGGGATGAAATGAAATTAAATTAAATGAAATGAAATGACATGAAATGAGGCAGCCTAAATTTCCTACCCATGGGAAGCTTCACAGTTTCTGGGTTTTCCCTTTGATTCAGAATGAAAACTTTCCCAGCAGAATGAAATTTGAAAGTCTGACCAGATCTATTTTGAACTCTTCTTCAAGTGTGCTCTCGAAAAGGCTCCCAATCACATGGATTTTTTTGATTTATTATCTTTTCTATTTCCTACAAAAAAAATTCTTGTGTATTACTCTTTCCTTTTCCTTCCAGTCTTCCTCCTGGTTTGTCCGCTGAAACTCACTCCACATAGTTTGCCTTCTGCCAAAGTACTGCAACTTGTTCTTTCTTTCATGATGTAATCAAATTTTCATACTGGATTGAAAGCATGATAAGTTATATTGTTTAGTTTTATGTTCTTATAAATGTGTATAGTTCTCTCTGCAAAAATAATACAGTTTCACTGATCAGAGGAATTTATCATCTAGTATCAGTAAGGGAACTCTCTGATTTGTGTGTGACAGAAGTCCACAAAACAGATCCAAGGTTATTACTGTTCTGTTCAGAATGCTTGAATGCAGCTTTCTGCACAAGAAAACAAAAAAAAAAGATCTGGTTTCAGCTAACTGTCTCAGCAATCATAATCCCTTGATATTAATCTGGATGGTCAGGTAAAAGATAGGCTCTCCAGCAATACAGCAATCCCCTTCGAAGATCTAATTGTCCTTATATTCATAATGCAAATGCTCCGTTGTTTCTGTTTGGTTTCAGCCTCTGAAACAAAAGCTAGAGTAGAAAGCCCTTGCTGAAAAGAAAATTCCTACTGGAGAATGACTGCTAAGAAGTAGTGTCTCGTTAAGTTTCCTCAAGACTTTCATCTTGCAGTTACTAGCAGAAAACTCAAACCAGCTCACAACTCTCCTACACTTAGGCCTTTAAAAGCATAATCCTTTTATGAAACAGACTTGGTTGCTCTTGGTTCTCTTAATGTGGGAACCCCCTTTGTCTCATGGCCTGCAAGTCTGCTCTTCATCTATTTGTATGCTCCTCGCTGAAAGTGTAAGACCAGGTTAATAGTAAATGACTGTACTTGTCAGGATTTCCAGTTGCCGAGAATCCCTAAAAGCAAGGAGGGTTGCTGTGCAGATGAAAGCCTGTATCTGTTATATGAAGGTGAATACTCTATCTTGATAATATTGAATGGGCTGGAATCATTAGTGCAACAAACAAACAAACAAAAATATCACCCTTGTACTTTAACCTTGTTAGAACCAGAATGGCTGTGCCATCAATGTGTGTATCTAGTGGTGTGATAAGAGTAATTAGTCTTGTCAACATGTAACATAGTATACCTGACAGGCACATAAGGGAAGGTAAAGTTCACACTTGGCAGATGCTATTGGTCAGTAAAGCCTCACGGGCACTATCTAGGCAATCACCCTGCCATATGGCTTCCTGTCCTACTGCCTGAATAGAGTGGAACAAAGGGAGACTTTTGAACGTTCAGTGCTGGAGAGAGGAAAGTCATAAGCCAAGGGAGGGGCTACCTCTTCACTGTCTTCATTCTCTCACCTTCCTCCAAATTCAAATTCTATAGCAGTCCTTTCAGCTCACCTATCAAGTTCCTGTTATTTTCATCTGTCTTGCTTATGTAGATAAGGCCTGTCATCCATTTTTGCTGCTTGAAAATAGGATGCTACTCATCTCTGGGTAAGTAGGTCAAATTTGGCTTTTTAAGATTATTGACATTCTCCTTATGGCCCTGCTGTTGTAAGCTTGTCAGCTGTAATGCATATGTGGAAGCACTCAAGGTAACATTAAAGACAGATGGGATAATCACTGCAACCTGCTGCTGCATTGAGAGATGTAGTGCCACTACTTTTGCAATGTGGGTCAGCTTTCAGTGGACACAAAAAGCACCATCACCATTTATATCTTTGATCTCTGGTTAGAATGAGTGAGTACTGAGACTGAACTATATGCCTCCCCAAGGTCCCCCCTTATCCTGCAGATAAGGAAAGCTTGCTTTGCTGTAAATCAGAGTTTTCTATCTCCAAGAAAATCAGTTCAATGCCTTCCATGACTACTAAAACCTCTGTGGAGATAAAAGTAAATGAAGTGGATTATCAATTGCTGTTTGTTGGCATCGTGGGTAACTTGAGTGTTGTGCATGTTCTTCTGAATTATTTCTTCTGAGTGGAAGTGAAACAAAAAACTGTATAACAAATAATTTGTTTCATATTTATAGTACTAGTAGCAGTAAGTTTCTTAGACTAGTAGTATTTATGTCCTGCTAATGTAAATACTGCATTACACATGTGGTTGTCTACCAGGTGTTAATAGTCATATTTTTTCATAAAGGTGTAACAAGGAAAATGATGGAAATAACATACACAGAAGGGAAAAATACATTATGTCAGCTACTATTGGTTCTCCAGTCTCGGCCGTCAATTGCTGCTGGCTTTATTCTTGCATTGTACATATTATTTCATAGTTTAAATACTCCCTAAAAACTCAAAGTTCCCTAAAACTTACTTGGTTTTGATGCTGAAAGGACAGCCCTAACTTGTTTATTATGTATACATATGGCAAAGAGGGAAAACTTGTCAACCAGTCTAGAAAAGGTGATAGTCTCAGAATTAAGGGAACAAATACACATGCGTAAATATTAGTGCCAGTTTTCTCTACCAAATAGAGTTGCAAGTTGAATGGTTCCAATTTGCACTTCCATTGGATTTGGGCCATTTAAAATAACTGATGTGCATCTTGGTCTAATGAGACCAGAATGTGAAAAAGAAATCAGGCCAAGTAAAGTCTGAGGCAGAAAAAAGTAGTTAACAGTACTCCACTTAAAAAAAAAAAAAAAAAGTGAGAAAAGGTAAAACAGGCATCTAAAGAAACTGTTGCTCAGCTCAACACAGCAGGGACATGAAGTTCCTGTCATCTGACAGATTTTCTGGCAGTAAATTACAACTATTGGAATTAATAATCCTTAAGTAAGATATTAGCTTGAATGAAAACAGTTTTCCTTTGGAAATCAGTAATTTTATTCCTAAAATTCAGCAGAGACAATTTGTATCTTCTGAAAATAAATAAAAAATAATCTGTGACACAAAAAATTATTATTAAAACCAATTAATTTACAATTCAAGGTCAAGTCATCCAACTATACCTTCATTCTCATTTAAGAACCATTTTCAATACATTTACCGTTCTATTTACATAAGATGTTGAAACTTTCCTCTCTTGTGAATTATGTCTGTGACTTAAGGCGTGGAAATGACTGTCATTTTTCTTCATTTTATTCTTCTTAAATCAGTGATGTTTTTCTTTGAACTACTGCTATTCAACAGAAGTTGTTCAGGGAGTGATTCAGATTCAGAGGTTCCCCTTGGCATTTCATAGGAATGGCTGAAGTCTCTTCTTAAAAGTTAGCTACACTACATAAATCAGGAGTAATAATGTACTCTTCAGTGCAGCTACACCTGTAACTAAGATCAGAATCTGAGTGTACAGGGAGATAGACAAGACAATGGCTACAGATCAGACTTCATTTTAAGGAAAGAAACAGAAATGCAATGGGCACAGAGCAAAGCATATGTAACTACAGATTTGCAATATCAGAAAAAAAAAAGTGTACTTACATAATACTGGATATGACCTAATATATAGTGGGTTTGACAATGTGTTTACTGGTTTGGTAACAAAGGAATGGTACAACTTCTCTTGCCTTCAGTGTTATGTATAGGAAATGCTGGTAAATACTTTTCATCAATCAGTAGAAACTTGTGACAATTTCCCATGTCAGAACCGGGCATGTCTTATGCCCTTGAGATGGATGTTGGGGACATTTCTGCCTAGCCTCCTACCCTTCTTTCTGAAAGGGTAGCCAACATATGTCCTTTCTCTAATGGTTTTCATCCTCTAAAAACAGATGAGAGGGGAGAGATGTTTTACCAGTGTAGTGAGCCAAAACACTGCATCAGAGTTGTTCGCTTTGTGTGTTTCTGCACGTGACATAGACGGGTTCCAAACAAGGACTGGGTCTCCTCAGAGCAGGACAACTTCAGACTCGAGGAGTAATCCTGAGATCATAACCTGGGGAAAGTGGAAGAAAAAACCATCTGGCTAGAAGGAACAGCACTAGTCAGAAGGGAGCTGTAGCTAATCTTCTCCTATTAGCAATTCATGCTATCTTGGTGCTAAGCTTGTGCCTGTCTCATTATTCCAGGGATTCTGCCCGTTTGTGTTACTGTACTCAGGAGACAATAACAACAAATGATGTCTGATCTTAAAGACATTAAATCTGGGGACAGGGAAAGTTAGTCCCTCGTTACATGTAGTCAAAGCTAACTACAAAAGAAAGCCAGGCAATGCAAAAGACAGAGTTTGCAAGCACATGAAGAAACTTTTGTTCTGGAACAGTCTGAAATGCCTGTTTAGAAGGTCTGTTCAAACTGCCTCTGCGAAGACCACACCCGAGTGGGAAAAAACTGTACTTCGTCAAACTAAAGGTCCACGGGGAAAAAAAACCAACCAAAACCCCCTGCCTCCTTCGTATAAACAAATCTGTTGCTGGAAACTACCAGTGCTCAACCTTTCTGGGAAGAGTACTTCAGCTTCTGCCAGTACCCTGGGAAGACTACGATTGCTGCAGCCTGTCCCTTACAGCT